>NC_065448.1:128007582-128307582 GCF_917563875.1 Diabrotica virgifera virgifera
TTTAATGTCGTTGACACTCAAAAGAGCCAGATAGTCACTTTTTGACAATTTAGACATATTTTAACTGGATATTTAATAACGAAGAACTGAACTCTCAACTCTGTCTCACTAGACTAAAAGAGTCTTTACGAAGTCGTTAAGATTATATGCCAGTACAGCTTCCCCCACCCTAATTGTTTATTTCACGCATGCGCCATTAACACGGTCAAAGTTCAAAATATTGTTGTCTAGACCACTGCAACTAACGCGGTTAGTTGAACGAAAATATATCTATCTCAGTAGAAACGAAAATGTCTCTGATTTTTATGTCATTGTATTTTATTGGTTAAGGTATTGTACGTCACGATTGGACCAATAAGACCGAAGATTTATAACTAAGGCCCTTTTGTCTGTATTGTGAACATACGTAAGTAAAGCCCTTTTGACATGCTGATGTATTTGATTAAATCTGGTTTGAAAATAATGTGAGAAATTTCGGTGGTTTGGACTTAGCGAAAGAATCTATCTGTTGTTCTGAAGCTATTTCCTTGTGGCATTTTTATAATTAAGTATTTTCGGTGGGAAATAAGCCACAATTTTACCAAAAAAAAAATGAATTTATTAACGTTTCGACGCCCAAGTCGGGTGTCGTCAAAATACAAAATAATACTAAATAAACAAAAATGTTGTTGCTTAGTAAAAAATTCTTCTAATAATTAATTCAATCTAACTCGTTTATTAATTTTTTACTTAATTTTAAGTGGTTTTTGACCATCAGCGCAGGTAATGTATCTCAAAACACCAACACAATGATCCAAACAAATAATTTTTCTAAGTGTAGTTTTTGGATGTAATTTTTTCCCTGCACGTTGTATTTTTTTCTTGTAAGCCAACATTGTAGATCCATTTGTAAAGTGAATTAATGAATGGAGATGTTCGTGTGCAGTACTTCCGTCGTCTGCTACTAAATGACAACGGCAAATGGAATACCATTTTACATTAGGAGCACATGCTAGAAGAGAAAAGTCACTCTCATTTAAGAGTAAATAATACCATTCTCTCGGTGACTCTTCGTAGTCCTTTGCCATATCCGCTGGCGAAAAAACTTTGATGTCGTTGACACTCAAAAGAGCCAGATAGTCACTTTTTGACAATTTAGACATATTTTAACTGGATATTTAATAACGAAGAACTGAACTCTCAACTCTGTCTCACTAGACTAAAAGAGTCTTTACGAAGTCGTTAAGATTATATGCCAGTACAGCTTCCCCCACCCTAATTGTTTATTTCACGCATGCGCCATTAACACAGTCAAAGTTCAAAATATTGTTGTCTAGACTTGCAACTAACCAAGTTATCCAAAAATTTTGGCTTGCTGTTCTCCCACCGCAACTAAATCTCAACCCTACGTTAGGTTAGGCAGTGCAACAGAGGTTAGCAGAGCGTCACAGAATCTCTAAGCGTTGCCCAACAAGATATATCTGCTAACCTCTGTTGCACTGCCTAACCTAACGTAGGGTTGAGATTTAGTTGCGGTGACAGAACAGCAAGCCAAAATTTTTGGATAACTTGGTTAGTTGCAAGTCTAGACAACAATATTTTGAACTTTGACCGTGTTAATGGCGCATGCGTGAAATAAACAATTAGGGTGTGGGAAGCTGTACTGGCATATAATCTTAACGACTTCGTAAAGACTCTTTTAGTCTAGTGAGACAGAGTTGAGAGTTCAGTTCTTCGTTATTAAATATCCAGTTAAAATATGTCTAAATTGTCAAAAAGTGACTATCTGGCTCTTTTGAGTGTCAACGACATCAAAGTTTTTTCGCCAGCGGATATGGCAAAGGACTACGAAGAGTCACCGAGAGAATGGTATCATTTACTCTTAAATGAGAGTGACTTTTCTCTTCTAGCATGTGCTCCTAATGTAAAATGGTATTCCATTTGCCGTTGTCATTTAGTAGCAGACGACGGAAGTACTGCACACGAACATCTCCATTCATTAATTCACTTTACAAATGGATCTACAATGTTGGCTTACAAGAAAAAAATACAACGTGCAGGGAAAAAATTACATCCAAAAACTACATTTAGAAAAATTATTTGTTTGGATCATTGTGTTGGTGTTTTGAGATACATTACCTGCGCTGATGGTCAAAAACCCCTTCGTCGAGATGGAGATGGACTTTTAGGTAAACCTCACTCCCATTACGAGAGAAGAGTATTTAAATCAGAATGGTTACATTCGAGAGGAAAATTCTGTGCAAGTATACGCAATGAAACCCTATTCTACCCTAGCGAGCAAAGGCGTTAGCAATTTAGAAAAATATTCATCAGAGCATGAACTACACGTAAAATCAACCTGCAAGTGTGAAAGAGGAGAGGAAGGTATTAGAAAAAAAGTCGAAGCAAATGAAAAAAGAAGAAAATTTTACGAAACTGAACGTGGGATGGCGATACGAAAATCATACAAGGAAAAAATGCTTCAGAAACGTAAAATAATTAGTGACCTAATGAATATAGGTTTAAATAAAAAGGCAGAACTGCAAAGAGAAACAATTTTAAAATTACTAGAACTATTATAATTTTTCAAATAAATAATACGAACATCTTGGTGCTTTATTTCGTAACATAAAAACACTTTTTTAATGCGATAATCCTTAAAACTGTATTAGAATAGCTCAGTCCACGCCAGACTCTATCATGTTTAACAGAAAATTGACCCATTTAATTTGTATTGAATTTTTGTCCAAGGTTGACTTAAATGTCCACCACAGGACTCCACTGTCCAAGGTGGACTTAAAGTTTTCCATGCTTTTATATGGAGTGTCCAGGATCCTATCTGTTATTGTTGCTTGAAGGGTATCGAAGAGGTCTTTGACCACATTAAATTTTCTGTTGATACCTATGTATAACATTACTTACTCGGTTTACGTTCATATTGAAGGATATCTGTGTGTATGTAAAGAGCAGATGATATGGCTATGTCGAGTTAGCTAGTTTGGCCATGCTCTAAGGATGGTTCAGGTTCATTTTGAAGGATGTGTGTGTGAAAACGTGTGTATGTAAACGAATGTTGGTTTTGTTGCAATACCGTTGCATTGTATTTAATAACATTCAGGAGAGAAGGATGGTTTGGACATATCGAAAGAATGATTATATTATATCTTATATGTTATTAGCGATGTCTATCGCGGCTCTGTACGTTAAGTCGTTTAGACGCCATATGTTACTTTGACAATGCATCCATGTCTGAAGTGGCCAAGTGGCAGATAATATTTTGGTAGAAAATAAAGAACCGTGAATTACAAATAGAAGAATCACTGTGACATCCGAAAAGAAGAATTGGTTTGACTTTCTGACTATACCCTGTATATTATAAAAAGTGACAGATGGAAAGCGTACAGCATAGCGGGCTCTGTGACGTCTGAGTTGGACTTTGATTCCAACTCATACGTCACGATCCGACGAGCAGTCGCGCCTCCACCACAAAACGAGACAAAAATGACCAGAATGGACCTTAAAATTTGTTTAAAATTTCCCCAGAACCTGGGGAAAACTTGATTTTCTATCTAACTCTAATACACAGGCTCTTATGGGAGGCGCTGTTGCCAGATGTTGTGAAATGCCCAGTTTGTCAGTAGATCTGGGGAAAAAATTTTTTTGTGGGCCCGTACGTACCGGTGCTGTATAATTACTAACATAGCTCTGGAAAAGGCGGTCAGAGATGCCCGAATAGACAACAGATGAAATATTTTTAATAAATCATCCCAAATTTTGACATATGCAGATGATGTGGACCTAGTTGCCCACACAACACGCAAACTAGAAGAAATGTATACCACCTTCTCAAATGCCTCAAAAAATATGGGCCTGAAAGTAAACGAGGAGAAAACTAAGATGATGGCATCAACACCAAACAATAGAGCCAGAAACATCAGTCACCAATTCACTGTTGATAACTCTACCTTTTTGTAGTGGTGGAGAAATTCACATACTTAGGCTCCCTGATCACCAAGGAGAACGTCATGACAGAAGAAATCAAGCGAAGGATAATCCTAGCGATCAAATGCTATTTTGGACTGAGTAGACATATGAGAAGCAGAAACTTAAGCCAAAAAACAAAAATACCCATATACAAAACCCTTATACAACCAGTGTTGACATATGGATCGGAGACATGCACCATCTCCAAGGCAGATGAAAACCTTCTGCTTATATTTGAACGAAGGATCCTGAGAGGAATATTCGGTGGCATCTGTGAAAATGGTATTTGGAGGAGGAGGTACAACTACGAGGTATACCACAGATATAAACATATATTTGGTGGTAAAGACGTAGTATCTTTTATAAGAATAGGGAGACTAAGATGGGCAGGACATCTAGCAAGATCACAGCATAACAACCCTCCTAGAAGAATCCTTATGTCACAATCTGTGGGAAGTAGAAATAGGGGTAGGCCAAAACTTAGATGGAAGGATGGTGTAGATGAGGATATAGGCGCAGCAAACTGGCAACGGTTGGCAATAGATAGGACTGACTGGTGTAATAGACTTGGAAAGGTTGAGACTCTTTCATAGGGCTGTAGCACCATTGATGATGATGATAAAAGCAAAGGGTGCACCTTGACGACGAACTGGATCGATAGCTAGCAGAAGAACGAGAAGACAGACACAGCATCTTATCTTGGCAGAAAGGCTCTTCTCCAGAGCCAGCTTGACCATGAGTAAACAAAGAAGACAGCTCAGTGAGGATTTAGTGGCTACGACCCTTTGTGTCCAGTCATGGACAAAAGAAAAAATATATTTAAATTTAATAAATACAATCAAAATATTTTAATTTTTTTTAGTTGTATACTTGGTGAATGAATTTTATGAAGAGTAAAGAAGGTAAACAAGGTCGGGCATCACAGATGTCGTAGCACGGCTGAAGTGAAATTGGATGGGCCATGTGGCCAGAATCAATGATGAGTGGTGGACCCAAAAAAATTACAGTTCAAAAATGTTTATAAATTTTTTCAGGATTCTAAAAAATTGAATGCGTTTAAAAACATTGGCTCGAAATTTTGCACCTAACCTCTTAAAACGATATTAAGATCAAAAAGGGATTTTACAAATAATTATTTCCACGAATTGCAAATAATTTTGAAAAGAAGGTATAAAACTGAAAAGACCATATACTCTGGGCTAATTAGCAAAATACAAGGAAAAGTTATTTACCAGCAATTTTATTGCTGAAATTGAATCTTATTATTGTATGTATTAATAATATAGGTATGCAAAGTCCGCAGATAGTGTGCTACTTTTTTTATAAACAAAATGGCGCCCGAAAATCGTGTTTTTTCAATTTTTGCTCTATAACTCCAAAGATTTTAACTTTACACCAAAAACACCCAAATAAAAATTCACCGCAATTAAATTCTGCATAGAGACGTGTTTTTCCCGATTCACTTCGAAGAAAACTTTTCCCGGAAAAAGTGGGTTTTTCCAACAAAATCTTTAATTTTCAACTAAAATTTTAGATAAGTAATTGTTAATCAATAATTAAATAACTTGGTAATGTAAAAGCCCTTTTCGTAAAGATTATAATTCCAGAAGCCGATGGAAATTGAATGAACAGTTTAGCAACAATTGAATTGGTTATTAAAAATTTACGGTCGCTATAATAACGACAATAATTATGATGCATAAGAATAACTATGATTTTTTCATAAAAAAGACACTATACCTATCTAATGTACTTTACAGAATTGAAATTGGATTATTTAAGCGGCCTCAGGAATATTTTAAAATTATAAACAATTTTTTGGCTTATAAACAAATAAAATATCTCGGGAAATATTAAACTAAATTAAATTATGAAAACGGTATTAGAAAAACAGCAGCAGGATGCTTCTTTTAAAAGAAAAAACGTTTAATTATGAAGAGTGGTTCCTGAGATACAAGCGGTCAAAGTTGACCGGAATTTACGGCAAAGATATGAACAATAGGATCATAATTTTTAAACCATCACCTTTTTATTTTTGTCCTCTTTCTCCAAACCAATTTTCATATCTTTAAAATACTCATAACATATATTATTATAATAAAAACTATCGATAATACGTGTGAAAATTGCCAAAAATAGCAAAATTCCAATCAAAAATTAGGTTGGAAAAAATGTAACCCTCAAAGTTCAAAATCGGTATACGTTAAAAAAATGCATTTTCTCGGCTTCCCATGGAGCAATTTCCTTCATTCTTTTTTGTTCCCTAATAACTCGAGTAGAGCCATCAAACTAACGTATTATTAAATGTCAAACTTGCTTTTGTTTTGTTATAATAGATTAATTTATTTATAAGAACAGAAAACTACATATTTTTCCAGTTGTAGGCTTTTTTTTAGATAAACTTACTACAAGTGTACCTTTTAAAGTTAAAAATATAAATATTCTCATTTGAAAGCTGTATAGTTATTTAAACAATTTTTATTTAAACAAATTAAAATTTTGTGTTATAATAAATAAATTAATTTATTATAACAAAACAAAAGCAAGTTTGACATTTAATAATGCGTTGGTTCGATGACTCTACTCGAGTTACTTGGGAACAAAAAAAGAATGAAGGAAATTGCTCCATGGGAAGCCGAGAAAATGCATTTTTTTAACGTATACCGATTTTGAACTTTGAGGGTTACATTTTCTCCAACCTAACTTTTGATTGGAATTTTGCTATTTTTGGCAATTTTCACACGTATTATCGATAGTTTTTTTTTTTTTTTTTATTTACACAAATAAACCCGCATCAACCACTAAGGGTTATTAGCGGGGGGACATACACAAACAGTAAGATACATATTATTATATAAAAATGCTTTACAATCTGGTGTATTGTTTAGTCATTTTGAGATAATTTAATAAGGAGTTTAGGTTTGAAGTCAGTACACTTTTAATATTGTCACTAAGAGCACACGCGATCCTTTCTTTCTGGTACACTGGACACTCGATAATTATATGTTTCACTGTCAGTTGCGTGTTGCAATTGGTACACATCGGAGCGGCCTCCTTGTTGAAGATATGCTTGTGTGTTAGTAACGTACATATGTCCTATTCGGAGTCGGTTGATGATGACTTGGTCTTTTCTATTACTTGGTAACATGAGTTTAGTTCCTACTTGACTTAGGCATTCTTTTAGTTTGTTGTTAGTCTGATCCCAAGTAGTTTGCCACGTTCTGTGGACATGACCTTTGATATTGACTTTGTGATCAGTCCAAGGTATTTGATCTGTGATAGAAATACTTTGGTCGGTAGTTGCATTGCTTGCTAGAGAGTCCACTTCCTCGTTGCCAATTATTCCCATATGGGAAGGTACCCAGATGAAGAAAATATCTTTCTGTTGATTCTGTAGATAAGATAATTCTTCTTTGATTTTGAGAAGAATAGCGTGAGTTGTATATAGCTGTTTTATCCCAAGTAATGCGCTCATTGAATCGGTGATAATCACAAATTTGCTTTCATGGATAGAACCACATTTTTTCATTGCCTGGTGAATTGCTGTAAGTTCTCCGGTATATATACAACAATTTGTTGGGATTCGTACGGTAGACTTGATGTTTCCGCAGATATAAGCTGCAGCATGTCCTTCATCACATTTGGAAGCATCAGTGAAGATTCGATGAGTTGTTGGGTATTTGGAAATTAAATTTTTAAAAGCTTGCTGGATAAGGAAAGGATGTGTGGAATGTTTAGGGAGATCTTTTAGAGACATATCTATTTTTGGAGGTTTGATCATCCAGGGAGGAAAATTTACATGAATGGGTATAGTGAGACTGAACTGTTCTAAATTAAAGCCAATACGTTTTGTTCGCTCAGGAAATGGTAGCATATTTCTTGCAATGTTTTCGTAATGATCAGAAGATATATTTGTTCTGTAGAATATTGTTGAGTAGGTTACGTTGCTTTTGTTTGCTGAAATTCTGGCAACGTAATTCAGTGATAGAAGTTGCCTTCGTTGGCTTAAAGGGAGTTCATTAGCCAGAACTTGTAAACTACTTACTGGACTAGTTCTTGTGGCACCTAAAACCAATCTCAAGCACGTATTTTGAATGTAGTCAAGTTTTTTTAAAGATGTTTTGTTAGCAGTATCGTAGCATAAACAGCCGTAGTCTAATTTACTTCTTATTAATGATCTATATAGATTAAGTAAAGTTGTTGTATCAGCCCCCCAAGAGGTATTTGACAGCATTTTTAGTAGGTTAATTCTGGATTGGCAAGAACGTTGCAGATTCGTTACGTGGTTTTTCCATTTTAAGTCACGTTCAAAAGAAAGTCCTAAGAAATTTATTTCTTCTGACTGCTTCAGCATAACTCCGTTAAGTGTTAATTGAATATTAGGATAGTCTTTCCTTTTGCTAAAAATTAAATAACGTGTTTTTTCGCCAGAAAATATAAAACCCGTGTTTTGCGACCAGTTTTCAATTGTATGTAAGGCCGTTTGCAATATATGTGATCCCAGAGTTACATTATTTGTTTTTAGATAAATGACTAAGTCGTCTGCATATAGGCTAGTAAATACAGGCAGCTTTATTTGATGTATAATACTATTTATTGCAATCAGAAAGAGTGTAGGACTTAGAGTAGATCCTTGTGGAGTGCCATTTTGCAGTACTCGTCTGGAAGATGTGAATCCATTGGCTCTAACTCGAAAAGTTCGTGTTTCTAGAAAATTTTTAATAAACGACAACATATGCCCTTGGACATTCCATTCTTGAAGTGTTTTTAGTATAAGATGTCTCCATGTTGTGTCAAAAGCTTTTCTTATGTCAAAAAATACGGCAATAAGTTTTTGATTGTGCAGAAAAGATTCATGTACAGCTGATTCAAGGGTTATTAGATTGTCTGTTGTGGATCTACCCGTACGAAATCCACTTTGTCTGATACTTATTAGGTTATTGTTTTCGAGATACCATTTAAGACGATAATTAAGGATTTTTTCTAAAAGTTTGCAGGTACAGCAAGTAAGTGAGATTGGACGATAGGAATTTGGATCGTCTTTTGGTTTATTATATTTAAGGATTGGAATTATAGTTGCTTGCGACCATAGATCAGGAAAGTCGTGCTGAATGAACATATTATTAAAAATATCAACTAATATTAGTTTTGCATTTAGAGGAAGATTTCGTAAGAAAAGAGGGTGGATATCATCAGGTCCTGGCGTCGAATTTTTTGCGCTTAAACAAAATTCTAATTCTTGAAGACTTATGGGTTTGTTTATTGGATTGTCGCTCTCGGTGATTTGTATATTTGACGATTCCATTAGATTTTTATATTCTAAAAAAGATATGCTATAGTTGGAATCACTAGAATTAAGTTCATATATATCTGCTAGTATTTCTGGAATAGCTACCTTGTTTGAATGCATTTGGTTATTGTATGATAGCGTATCTATGCCTCGGAAGTATTTTGTTCCTTTTATTCTGCGTACCAGTATTCAGTGTTCCATATGTCGCCTATGGGAGTGGAAGGATTTATTGAAGCCACATACTTTTTCCAACTGTCTCGTTTTCCTTTCTTGATCAATTGTCTGCTTTTTGCTCTGAGATTTTTAAAAATTTTAAGGTTATCGATAGTTTTATGTTTCTTATAAACGTTGAAAGCGTGCTTAGACAAAGTAAGTGCTTGCGCAATTTCGTTATTCCACCAAGGAACTGGCTGCCTTTTACTAGATTTTGTTTTTCCCACTGCGATTGTTGCTGCAGAAATAATAATATTATTAAATAGTTCCAGATTTTCGTTTGCGGTATTGGTTAAATTAAAGTTGTTTGTTTGTCCTTCTATAAGTGTTCGATACAAATCCCAGTCAGCTGACTTTATTTTCCATGTTTGGTGAATTGGAAAAGTCAATATATCATTAGTATCTATGTTTATTGTGATAGGGAAATGATCACTATCATATAAATACCCCAAGTGTCCCTGTGTCCCAGTATAATAAAGTAGCTAGCGACGGACTGCATAAAGAGAGATCTATAGCTGAAAATGTACCATTGTATGAATTTAACCTAGTAGATTTGCCAGTGTTCAGTAACACTAAATTTAAATTGTCGATGAGATTGTTTAAGAGATTACCACATTTGTCGGTTTTGTTACTTCCCCAGGTACTGTTGTGACAGTTAAAATCGCCTAATATTATTTTTGGGTGTGGAATTTGGTTTAAAACATTGCTTAGTTCAGTTATATCTAAATCAGTAGGATGAGGTAAGTATACGTTGCAAATATTAATTTTCATTTTGTGGGTGACTGACACTGCAACTATTTCCAGGTTTGTTTGCAGTTGTATTTCGGTTGACTCTATGTCATCCCTTACGAAAATTGCTGTTCCGCCGCTTGAATGATCTGTAACTCGGTTTCTTAGAAAAGGAACATAATTTTTTAATGTTACATTTTGATGTTTGAAATGGGTTTCTTCTATGCATATGACTAAAGGAAGATAATCGTTTATAAGAAGCTTGATGGATTCTATATGGGTAAAATAACCATTGAGGTTCCACTGTAATATGAATGTATTATTGGCCATTTTAACTATTTACTTGAGAACTTGATTCGTAGTCAGTTTCGTCTGGTAATATTGTTTTTTAAACTTTTATTTTGTGTTTGAGAATATATAAAGTTTAGAATTTCTTTGATTTCATCGCTTTCATTTGAATAATTTTTAGCAATAAGTTCAGGATGTTTTGAGTGAAGGGAATTTGACAGAAAATCACATATTTCATGAAAAGAAAGTGTGAAGGAAGGGATTCTATTTTCAATTTTTTCTTTAATTTCATTGAGAATATCTGGAATAGAATCTTGAGTTTTAGGCTTTTTATTTTTTTTGTTTTTCAGTAGTGGGAGGAGGTAGGTCATTTTCAAGGATTTCGGGAGAAGTGGAAATTTGTCTTTTAGTAACATGAATAGCTTCAGAGATTTTTCTATCGCTTTCAATTACTGAATCTTTGGATATTTGTGGTTGTGACGAAATCTGTAGTTCTTTGTATGTTTGTAAGGAAGTGGTTTGGTCGTTTGTGGCTGATGTTAATTCGTGATTTTTTGTGATGTTAAGTTTCGGTTCCTTTAATGTCTGGGTACCTTCTTCGTGTTCTTTCCGTGGTTGTTCTTCTGGCTGGCTATATTCTTTATTGGCAGAGTTGGGTACGTTCACTGGATGGTCAGTTTCCGTTTGATTAATTGGACTACTTAATGATGATAAAGAAGGACAGTCAGAATCTTGATGTCCGACCGTCTTGCATCTGGAGCAGTTTAAACCGTCTATGGAAATGTATATTCTATATGATGTATTGTCGAATGAAATTAGGAATGAGTCAGGAATCGATGCATTTTCTAAAGGACTTATGAAGATTTGCCTTCTAAAGCTAAGCACGTGGCTGTATTCCGGGTCTTGCATGCCTACTCGTAGAAACGTCATGTTGGAGACGGATTTTATACCCATAGTTTTTAGATGGTCTTCAATTATGCTATTAGGTATAGTAGGACATACACTTGATATGATTAATCTCTGGGCAGGAGTTATTAATCTTCTTACTTCAATTTGGTTGCCGTCAATAATTACATGTTTGTGGGAGCTAAGAAATTGGTCAACTATATATTTAGACGAGAGGTAGATGCAGATGCGGTTGTTTGCGATTCTGGATGCCCAAATAACGTTTTTGGGCTGTACTATTGATCCAACAGCTTTTACATATTCGAAAACTTGTATTCCTTGTATGGTTGAAAGTATGATACCTTGGTCTTTTGAAGGATGTTTAAAACTGTTTAATGCATGAGAGTAAGAGATATGTGACGTAGTCGGTGTATTTCGTGAAGTAGTAGCTAATTCCGGTTCAGCCATCGTCCCGTTGAAAATTTACATGCATTGGAACAGCGGATCTGAAGCCGGACCTGGCCTCTTAACAAAATTAGACGGCAGCCTAATTACTTGAATCAGCAAAAAGTTGTTGTCGATAATCGATAATTTGGATTGAAATCGATAAAATATTGCCTTTTAACTTCTGATTTTATGGTTAGATATAAATAATGCAATTTTGTACTCACAGAATCGTTGGTTTTTTAACACACTGTCACATTTAAACTTTATCTTGCAAACAATGTAAAAATTAAATTATATTTCAACTTTTAACTACTTGAATTTATAAATTTGTCAGGACCGATATAAAGCTACTTATCGATAGTTTTTATTATAATAATATATGTTATGAGTATTTTAAAGATATGAAAATTGGTGTGGAGAAAGAGGACAAAAATAAAAAGGTGATGGTTTGAAAATTATGATCCTTTTGTTTATAACTTTGCCGTAAATTCCGGTCAACTTTGACCGATTGTATCTCAGGAACCACTCGTCATAATTAAACGTTTTTTCTTTTAAAAGAAGCGCCCTGCCGCTGTTTTTCGAATACCGTTTTTACAATTTAATTTAGTTTAATATTTCAATTCAATTTCAATTCTGTAAAGTACAGTTGAGTCCGCGAGTCTTTACCCGTGCGTCATTAATACCTGGCGAGATAAAACACATACTTATTATTTAGCATCATTCTCTTCCACGCATGAAATTAATGACAAACCAGCTGCCGCCTGTTATTAAGTAAAGACACATGTTATTTTTATGAACGATTTAGACTCAGTACATTGAAAAGAGATAGGTACAAAGAAAGACGATTGGGGACGTCTTCACATATTTTAAGTACAATTTCTGACGATTTGGTTTGTTTACTTTTGTGGCTGTCAGTTTGTTGAATTTTTTGCTGTTATTTTGTCGAATTTTTGCATTTTGAAGTTGTTTATAGTATACAAACAGTTGTTTTCACAACTAATTTTATATTGGAGTTAAAATTTTGTAATAAGTTTATGTTATTTTACGATAAATTTTGACAACGTACAAAGTTAACCTCATGGTTGACACAGTTGAATGCTTGTGTTTAAGGTTCCGCCAAAGTGAATAAAATAACAAAAAGAAAATATGTTATCGAACTTTTTTATAAATTGTTTATTTATTTATTAATCAATGATAATAAAATAATTTATTAAGCTAGTTCAAATGTAGCTGTAATTATGCACCAAAATTTTAAAGCAAAACTTAAATTTGACATTCTATTTATTTGATAACGTCAAATTGTATACTATAACCCGTGATCGGAATAATATCCACGTGCCGTTGCGTTTAGTAAATTTCAGACTTATTTCGTATGCTTTAAATGATGACGCACGGGTAAAGACTCGCGGACTCAACTGTACATTAGATAGGTGTAGTGTATTTTTATGAAAAAATCATAGTTATTCTTATGCATCATAATTATTGTCGTTATTATAGCGACCGTAAATTTTTAATTAACAATTCAATTGTTGCTAAACTGTTTATTCAATTTCCATCGGCTTCTGGAAGTATAATCTTTACGAAAAGGGCTTTTACATTACCAAGTTATTTAATTATTGATTAACAATTACTTATCTAAAATTTTAGTCGAAAATTAAAAATTTTGTTGGAAAAAACCGCTTTTTCCGGGGAAAGTTTTCGTCGAAGTGAATCGGGAAAAACACGTCTCTATGCAGAATTTAATTGCGGTGAATTTTTATTTGGGTGTTTTTGGTGTAAAGTTAAAATCTTTGGAGTTATAGAGCAAAAACTGAAAAAAACACGATTTTCGGGCGCCATTTTGTTTATAAAAAAAGTAGCACACTATCTGCGGACTTTGCATACCTATATTATTAATATATACAATCGTAAGATTCGATTCCAGCAATAAAATTGCTGGTAAATAACTTTTCCCAAAAATGGCCTATTCTCCGATAATCAGCCTAGACTAATATTCCAGAAATATA
This sequence comes from Diabrotica virgifera virgifera, assembly GCF_917563875.1. Taxonomy (NCBI): domain Eukaryota; kingdom Metazoa; phylum Arthropoda; class Insecta; order Coleoptera; family Chrysomelidae; genus Diabrotica; species Diabrotica virgifera. The sequence goes on from NC_065448.1 coordinate 128,021,404, forward strand.
ATTTTGTATTTCTAAAATACCAACAGAAAAATTATATAATTAAAAAGAAATTTCACAAAAGTGCAATATTTTCCATTTTACATTCATATACAGTGAGCACGTAAAGGTTGGAATAAATTCATTTTCTCGAGAATGAACAATTTTGGAAAAAAATCCCGAAACAGGTCAATTTTTATTTTTAAATTAAGACTTTTTGGCATACATATCATACTAGTGACTTCATCCATCTGGGCGTGATGACGTCATCGATGATTTTTTTAAATGGAAATAGGGGTCGTGTGGTACCTCATTTGAAAGGTAATTTAATTTTCTATTCAGTAATATAAACATTTACATAATTATTTATACAGGGTGACCAAGAAAACATTTTAATAATTTAATTTATTGACATAAAAGAAGAATGCATGTAATTTATTTAATCCAAAATACATTTTACTGCTCTCAGAAAACAGAAAAAAATGTTTATTTGAAAAATATTCATTCCTTTTCGCTTAAACTAAATGTTCAAACTGTCCAGAGGAAGGTGGGTGGCGGCTTTGATATTGAATTTAAGCAAAAAACAATATTTATTTGTCAAATAAACATTATTTCATGTTTTCTGATAGCAGTAGAATGTATTGTGAGTTAAATAAATTACACACATTCTTCTTTTTATGTCAATAAATTTAATTCAAAAAAAAATTTTTTGGACACTATGTATTGATGTGATCTTGATTATTGATATGAGATAATATTCTTATTTGTCATTTAATTTAATCAATGCATTAATAATAATTTAATTAATTAACCAGATCACATATCAATATGTTTTCAATCTCAGGGCTTTTTATAAAATTAATTACTTACTTACGTGGCTTCTAAGTATTTCTCAATGGTTCCTAATCGGGATAGGAAAGAAAAGAGTAAAATAATACACACATATGGGTTACAATTATAATCAAAATATTGTTTATTTTATTTAAATGGCAATCACTGCTTAATATTTGCTAGATCTTATTTTTCTTAAACATAACATTTACAAATGGGAATCTTATTTCCTTTTGGTTTCCAATTGAAAGTTTTTATTAACATTTAACTATTATGATTTATTAGCAACAATTCTATTTAAGTTTGATGAAGCTTTTCTGATATTATTGATTATGTTTCTTCAAATTTAAATGTGGTATTTAATACGAAAAACCCATACATTCATGTCCAAACAAATGAGACTGACCTTTTTCTGGTGAACTGAGAATGTCTTCACACAAAACCCGTTTCCTGCTATCCTTGGCTGCGATCAAAACCTCGTCCTGGCTTTCAGTAATGTTCTCCTTTGAAAACTAGCTCGTATAGCTCTCGTATCTGCTTCTGTCGTGATGCTGTATTCTACCTTTTTCGAAACTGCAATCAGCTACCGGGACACTCTTGGCTCAAGGAGGTTCTTTTACTCTCAACCTGGCCTACCTCTCGTTCCACGATAGATACTCCACACTCACGGAACTACACCGGCTTTCTCACTCTCAGTACACTACCGTCTACTACTGGACTTCACTTCTCGACAGCTCAAAACATTCTGATCTCTATTTGTCATTCATTCCCCTACTTTCTAAATATCCCTTCCAGATTCACAAATCAACCTTCCACCACCAACTCTCATTCGCAGTCTTCCTCAAAACCAATTTTTAATCTTTCTAAATATGCTTAATGGATTTCCAAAAAAAATAGTTAATTCCCATTCTAAAATTACTTTCTACTATTTACAAAATTTAATGACCTATTCTCTATTTCCACTAAGTCTTATTTAGCATAGGCTAATGATCGAACCTTCCGCGAACAACGATAATGACCTATTGTCTATTTCAACTGCGTCTTATTTAGCATAGGCTAATGATCGAACCTTCCGCGAACAACGATAATGGTACGCGCCATTCACTTTGTTTATTCTCGGCGCATTGTCCCGAGTTTCGTAAGCTTATTCTAATCACTTCTTAAAATTAAATATAACAATTTGTTGTATACAGGTTGTTCTAAATTTATATGCCCGTGGTTGAGAAAATTGAAAAATTTTTTATTAAATTGAATTTTGTTTATAATTATCAAAATTTAATTTTCATATCAAATAGAAATATAACAAATCCCCGCCTTGTATTCGATAAAATTTATCTGCATTTTTAAATAAATTTTCTCGAGGCAAAACCAACTCCCTGTATATTTCCTTACTTTAATCTACGTCTTATATCCCTTCTTCTTGTATTACTCTAATTAGTCCCACCTGTAGAGTAATTGTTTCCTTATTTTCAGTGTCCTCATCCTGTGTTAGAGTGTCGGCTATTATGTTGTCTTTCCCTTTTTCCCATATCAATCTTCTGTCTTTTTCCTCAGATTGTTCACATACTTTTACCGTGTATTCTGCATCCTCGTTTTCATATGCCTCCTCTTCAAATGCCACTGTTTCGATCATATCTTTTTCGCTTTCATTTGTTAGCTTTATTTCTTCTTCTCCTGAGCTCATCTCTTCTTTTGAGGAATCCCAAGTTTCTTTTGCTTTTGATACTCTCAATTTTTCTTCTTCTGGGCTTAACTCTTCTTTTGAGGAGCCACAGGTTTCATTTTCTTTTGTCTTTTTCTGACTTTTTCTCCCTTTTCTTCTTTGTCCTTGCTTCGTTGCCAAATTCATTTCCACTGTTTGTTCTTTATCTGATTCGTCCGTATTTTGTTTCTCCTGTTCCTTGTCCTGTTCTTCTTCTTTTTCTTCTGTTAGATTCATCGTATTATTTTTAAAATCTATCACTACATGTTTTTCTGCCAATTCGTCAACTCCTACTATCATGTCATGTGACATGTTTGGCATTATTACACATTGTAGTGCATACATCTTCTTACCCAGTCGTACCATTACTCGTATGCCTTCATTTATAGTTGCCAATGTCCGTTTGTTTGCGCCCACTAAATTTACCCTAGGTATTTTGTAAATTAAATTTGTTAAGTTAACTTCTTCTATTAGTTTTCTGTTGACCAATGTTATTTCAGATCCAGTGTCTATCATAATTTTAATTGGTTTCTCGTTGATAAATCCATCCACAAATTTTAAATTAACTCCATTTTTCTTTTCGTTGTTTCTTGCCAATTTAATAAACTCCTTGGGGTTACAAAAGATTCCTGTTTGATTTTTGGTTTTTAGTGAGCGCCGTCGTGAAAAGACGCCGGTTGCTCATCGTTGTTTATATTTTCGTCATAATGTCTCTCTCCGTCATATTCATCTGTCTGGGTATTATTTACTTCTCTTCTATTTTCTCTTGGTCTGTCGGATCTGTTTCGGTTTTCTCGATATCCCTGTTCATTTTGTCTACCATTATTTCTGTTTTCTTGATTTGCGAGTGTGGTGTTTCTATTCTGGTATTCTCGATTTCTGTCCTCATTCCATTGCCTATTTCTTTGTTCATAATTTCCTCTTCCGTTGTCTCTATTTTCGTTTTCCCTTCTGGGATTAAAATCTCGTCTTGTATAGTCCCTCCTATTTTGATTTCTATCTATGTAATCCTGTGTTTCTCGGGGCCTGTAATCTTCTCGCGACCTTCTTGATTTTCTTTCTCTTAAACGTGATTCTCTTATTTGTAGGAATTGGCATAAACTATCTATGTCTTTGTAGTTTTGCAATGTGATATGGTTTTCCAGCGTTTCTTCGAAATGTCTTGCAATCAGTTCGACTAATTGTTCCGATGAGTAATTATATTGTAAATGTTTTGCGTTATAGTAAATTTGTAATGCATATGTCCTTTCTGATATACCCATCCTATCATTGTATTTCCCATTTTGCAATTCCTTGTTAATTTCCAATTGTTGGACTTTTCCCCAGAAATAATTCAAAAATTTTTGTTCAAATTGTTGCCAACTGTCAAATTCTTCTTCTTTGCAATCGAACCATATGCTTGCTTCATATTTTAGATGGTTTCTGATAGTTTCTTTTGCTGTTTCGAAATTTCCGATGTGCTGTATTTTCTTTTTCAGGCTATTTATGAACGGCACTGGGTGTAATCTTCTTACATCCCCGCCAAATCTTATCTTCACGTCATCTGTGCTATGTATAACCATTTCTCTTCTTTCTCCTACATTTTGTTGAATATTGATTTCCGCAATCTTTCTTTCCATTTCTTCTCTGATTGCTTGAATAGCGTTTTCAAACTTGTTTTCCAAATTTTCTATTTCCTTTTTCTGGCCATTCGTTAACTCCTCCATTTTGTTTTGAATTTTCATTTCTTGTGCTTTCATGTGGTCCTTCATTCTAATTTCTTGTTCTTGCATGTGATCTTTAATTTTCATTTCTTGCTGTTCTATCTCGTTTTTCATTGTTGTCAAACATCCTTTTATTTCCTTTTCATACTTTTCTATGCGTTCCTCTATTTTCTTATTGTTCTCTTCTATTGCTTGTTTTGTTTCCTGTTGATTGTCATCCATTTTTTTCTCCACTTTATCCATTTTCTTTGATGTTTCTTCCTGATTTTTATCCATTGTTTGTTTTGTTTCTCTTTGATTGTCATCCAGTTTTTGTTGTGTTTCATCCATTTTCTGTTCCATTCTTTGTGACTGGAGTTGCATCATTTGTAATAACTTATCTATTCCTGATAATTCTTGCTGTTCTGATGCCATGATTGTCTTGTCTAAAATATCTTCTTGGTGTGAATTATTCTCTTGATTTGAATGTTCTTTTTGTTTTTTGTTGTCTTTGCTTTGGCTTCTTGTCACAGACATTTGTTTTCAAGAAGTACTGTCCCCGCCAAATATGAAATTTTACTAGTATGTTACCAAGACGACTTTTTCTCACCCAAATATTATAAATTGTCAATAAATATATCAAATGTAAATATCGTAAAAATAAAATATTAAATCAGTTATGTAAAATTTGTACCTAAAGAGATCTAAAATTTTATGTTATCAAATGTAAGTATCTCACTTTTTACCACAGGCATATAAATTTTCAAATACCGGCTTTACTCTTTCTATCCTTCAAATTTGCCACTAGAAATACTTTACAATGCTTTCCACGTTGGACGACAGTTGATGTGATCTTGATTATTGATATGAGATAATATTCTTATTTGTCATTTAATTTAATCAATGCATTAATAATAATTTAATTAATTAACCAGATCACATATCAATATGTTTTCAATCTCAGGGCTTTTTATAAAATTAATTACTTACTTACGTGGCTTCCAAGTATTTCTCAATGGTGCCTAATCGGGATAGGAAAGAAAAGAGTAAAATAATACACACATATGAGTTACAATTATAATCAAAATATTGTTTATTTTATTTAAATGGCAATCACTGCTTAATATTTGCTAATCTTATTTTTCTTAAACATAACATTTACAAATGGGAATCTTATTTCCTTTTGGTTTCCAATTGAAAGTTTTTATTAACATTTAACTATTATGATTTATTAGCAACAATTCTATTTAAGTTTGATGAAGCTTTTCTGATATTATTGATTATGTTTCTTCAAATTTAAATGTGGTATTTAATACGAAAAACCCATACATTCATGTCCAAACAAATGAGACTGACCTTTTTCTGGTGAACTGAGAATGTCTTCACACAAAACCCGTTTCCTGCTATCCTTGGCTGCGATCAAAACCTCGTCCTGGCTTTCAGTAATGTTCTCCTTTGAAAACTAGCTCGTATAGCTCTCGTATCTGCTTCTGTCGTGATGCTGTATTCTACCTTTTTCGAAACTGCAATCAGCTACCGGGACACTCTTGGCTCAAGGAGGTTCTTTTACTCTCAACCTGGCCTACCTCTCGTTCCACGATAGATACTCCACACTCACGGAACTACACCGGCTTTCTCACTCTCAGTACACTACCGTCTACTACTGGACTTCACTTCTCGACAGCTCAAAACATTCTGATCTCTATTTGTCATTCATTCCCCTACTTTCTAAATATCCCTTCCAGATTCACAAATCAACCTTCCACCACCAACTCTCATTCGCAGTCTTCCTCAAAACCAATTTTTAATCTTTCTAAATATGCTTAATGGATTTCCAAAAAAAATAGTTAATTCCCATTCTAAAATTACTTTCTACTATTTACAAAATTTAATGACCTATTCTCTATTTCCACTAAGTCTTATTTAGCATAGGCTAATGATCGAACCTTCCGCGAACAACGATAATGACCTATTGTCTATTTCAACTGCGTCTTATTTAGCATAGGCTAATGATCGAACCTTCCGCGAACAACGATAATGGTACGCGCCATTCACTTTGTTTATTCTCGGCGCATTGTCCCGAGTTTCGTAAGCTTATTCTAATCACTTCTTAAAATTAAATATAACAATTTGTTGTATACAGGTTGTTCTAAATTTATATGCCCGTGGTTGAGAAAATTGAAAATTTTTTTATTAAATTGAATTTTGTTTATAATTATCAAAATTTAATTTTCATATCAAATAGAAATATAACAGTATAAATAAATATGTTAATGTTTACATTAGTGAATAGAGAATTAAATTACCTTTCAAATGAGCTATCACACGACCCCTATTCTCATTTAAAAAAAATTTAAGATGACGTCATCACGCCCAGATTGGTGACGTCACTAGTATGATATATATGCCAAAAAGTCGAAATTTAAATATAAAAATTGACCTGTTTTGGGATTTTTTCCAAAATCGTCCATTCTCGAGAAAATGAATTTATTCCAACCTTTACGTGCTCACTGTATATTTCCCAAATTATAATTCTTTTATAAGAGCCAACCCATAACATACAATTAAAAACTTTGACAACATTGTAGTTATTTTTGACATATAGAAAGCACAGGCCTATCTCTGTAACTTCTTCTTCTTCTACGGCACTACAGCCCAAATTGAGCCTTGGCCTCCTTTATTTTTTGCCTCCACCCTTGCTTGTCTGTGGCTGCTCTTCTCCATACACGGACTCCTAAAAGGGCTTTTGCGTCGCTGTTTACTGTGTCTTCCCAGCGCTTTCTTGGCTTTCCAACAGGTCTCTTTCCCTGCATTCTAGCATTCAGTGCTCTTTTTGGTAGCCTATCCTCTCCCATTCTTATCACATACCCGGCCCATTGCAATCTTTGTATTCTAATGAAGTCTGACAGGGGTGTTTTCTTATAAAGTTGATAAAGCTCATTGTTGTATCGACTTCTGAAGATTCCGTTTTCCCTCACAGTTCCTGATATTCTCCTCAGTACTTTCCTTTCGAATGTGTCGAGTTTGCTTTTGGATGTTTCTTTCAGGACTCAGGCTTCACTGCCATAGCATGTTATTGGTCTATCTCTGTAACGCTGCCATCTAAATGTGAATTTCACTATAAAATATGCTTTTCACAAGTGAATGTTATTGGTATGTCATTATCTTTTAAATTCCATAAGTATTGTACTGTAGTGAAAGAGTTAATTCCGACCGAACTCTTGTTTGATGTTTTGAAGTTTCGTGGCGTGTGGCGTTGACTGTTGCTGGAAGCAGATAGATTCATGGTCACACGCTTACTAGAGATGGACAGAACATTCCCGAAAGAATGTACTCAATATATAAGCACGCCGATTTTTAGGAGTAAGTTAGTTATGGATAGAAACTCCGAACTGTAAACTTGTAAATAAATATAGCCGCATATAAATTCGAACGGTGAGTTTTATTTTTAACTGTAAGCTCACTACAGGACAAGATGGTGGAATAAAAAAGTGACAACAGAAACAAAAAAAAGCAAAAAATATATAAAAACGGGATTAGAAGATAAAGAAGAGTATTACAGGCAGATATCAGAGATGATTGGTAAAAAAGATAGTCATACAAGCAAAAGCAAAATTATGGAAAGAATTTGCAGAAGAACTACAAGAAGGATATGTTGCTTCTCCGGAAGAAAAGTGACACAAGTGAAAAATGCATACTTAATTCCAGTTATCTTGTTATTTATTGCAAAATATCCTATAGTTTTACCAGGAAAAATGTCATATACATAGATGTTTGTTTACTTATAACTTCGAAAGATGGTACTTAGTAGTGTCATTATTCAGTTATGCTCTGACATTTGATGTGAAGGTATAGTTATTTATCACAAAAACCATTGTATTTCAAGAAGTGTCCTACATATTTTTCTTTAATTTTAAAAAAATTACCAATATTTTAAAAGAAAAGTGACATATTTCGATCTTTTTTGCTTTGTTAAATCAGATGCATATCATAGTTTCTTTGGTTTTGCCTCTTACACAATTAGAAACATTCATTGATTCATATTTTTCGTTTTTAAATTATAAATTTTAGCCGTTTAGTTAAAAAATCTATTTTTGTCTCCCCTGAAAAAAGTTGTTTTTTGAATTGAGACACTTTTCTTCCAGATGAACGATGCATCAAATAATAGAAACTGTTGGACAATAATGTGACATATGAAGGGAGAAAAGCAAAAGGATATAAACCCAGTAAGAAATACAATGACAAATCCAAAAAAAACCCAGAAAAATAGCTAGGGTATGGAAAGAATATTATGAGAAAAAATTTGATACTGAAGTAGTAAAGGAAGACAGCATAATAAATGAAGACAAAGAAAACGACAGAGCAAATAAGAAGGGAAGAAGTAATAGGCTATTGATTACGTACTATAGAAAGGAACTACAACGTTAACGGAGTTTTATTATTTCATATGGTCAATGAATCTCTATATATGAAAAAACCGCGGAGTGCTACCATTTAAAGGGGTGCGTTTTTGAGAAATGGGTGAATTAGTCCCTGGGCACAGGTTTCATTAGGGTGAGTTCTATGCATTTTTGGTACAAACACGTCTACATAAAAATTGTTCCTGGTTAAATTTCCTTTCTAAATATAACTTTTTAAAGTCAAACATACTTTTTTTTACAAAAATATATTCAAATAAAAAAGCACAAAGAAACCCAAAAGAAAGAAATTTTGTTTTTTGTCCCATAACTTTTGTCCACGGCGATATAGGTATAGACATTGCTTCACAGAAAAAAAACTAACGTATTTTGTCTTTAAAATGATGTTTGGTAGAGGTCATTAGGATTTACAGTTTTCGAAATATGATTTTTCAAAGTTCGCCACTCACAGCAATTTTGGGCAATTTTCCTTGTTATTTCGCAAATATTGTTCTGTAACTTTTTTCTACGTAACTTTAGGCATGTGCAATGGCACATGCAAGAGGAATAGAAATAAATTACCTTTAAAATGTTCTACTGTGTAATGTTGTACGACTTCTTTTGAAGAGGTTATCTTTTTCAAGACTTTATACTTTTAATCAGTTTTTATATTTTTTACGATTATTTTCTAAATTTCCCACTATAACTTTTTTTTCTACATTTAGGTATATATTGTATGATAAACAGAAAGCTTATTCTGTTTACTTTAAAATGGTGTATTATAAAAAATTCTAGGATTATTTTTGAATAAGATATGCTTTTTCAAAATGTAATAAGTACTCGCAACGATTTTTGATTTTAGGATTATTTTTTAAATTCCTCATTATAACTTTTTCATGTGATTGTGTGTTATGATTGAATCTTATTTTTTATAGGTAATACTTTGGATCCACTTGAATTGGCCGGGCAAACTTCAAAATATGGATTAATTCCAATATTTACTGTAGAGCTCCTGCACCACAAGATTTGCTTGAAAAAATAGCACGTAAATTTACCAAAGGATGTACAAAAAACTGCGGTTGTAGGAAGATAGGAATTAGTTGTTCGATATTCTGCAAAGGGTGCATGTGCATGGGTACTAATTGTGGAAACTCATAAGATAACTGAGTTGTCAGAGGAAGATATTGAAGCTAATGCTAACGAAGAGATGGACTTTGATTTTAAAAATTTTTTAAATGTCAACGTTTAAATAATTTTAACCAAAGTAATGTTTTCTAAGACTAATTTTATGTAATTTTTGTAAAAGAAATATTTTTACATAATACAGGTAAAAAAATATCAAAGAATCACTCGGTTTCCATTACATATTTAAATATAGATTATACACCATTTTAAAGAACAGAAAGTTAGTCCTCTTTATTGAGCAATATATAGTATATTCATGTACAAGATTCATGTACCTTATCAATGAAACAGGTGACCAAAATCACGAGATAAAAAGACGTATTGAAATTGCCAGGTCTACTTTTATAAAAATGAAAAAATTATTTTGTAATCGTGATATTAGTATTCATCTACGAACTAGAATGTTAAAATGCTATGTATTCAGTACTTTGCTCTACGGTGTTGAGTCATGGACTCTTAAACAGAGGAATATTAAAAATCTTGAAAGCTTTGAGATGTGGTGCTACCGCCGTATACTACGAATAAGTTGGGTGGATAAAATTACAAATGAAGAAGTAATACGCAGAATAAATAACGAGCCAGAAGTTCTACGGAGTATAAAAAAGAGAAAACTTGAATACTTAGGCCACCTGATGAGAGGACAAAAGTACACATTCCTACAAAATATAATGCAAGGAAAAATCCAAGGACGAAGAAATCCAGGCCGTAGAAGAATGTCCTGGATGAGAAATTTGAGAGTGGTTTGGCTGTACCACTAACGAATTGTTCAAAACAGCAGTAAATAAAATTAGAATCGCCCTAATGATATCCAATCTCCGATAGGAGAGGCACTCAAAGAAGAAGAAGATGTACAAGAAAAAAAAAGTTATAATGAGAAATTTTAAAAATAATCGTAAAAAATGTAAAAAATAATATTTTTTTTATATAATATAATATTATATTATATATACTATATATAATATAATATATAATATATTATATAATAATATTATTTTATTTTTATATTATATTATAAAAAATCGTTATAAGTTGATATAAAACCTTGAAAAACCATAATCTCTTTAAAAAAAAGTCGTACAACGCTATACAGTAGACCATTTTAAAGGTAATTGATTTATATTCCTATTACGTGTACCATTGCATATACCTAAGTTACGTAGAAAAAAGTTACAGAACAATATTTGCGAAATAACAAGGAAAATTGCCCAAAATTGTTGTGAGTGGCGAACTTTGAAAACCATATTTCGAAAACGATAAATCCTAATTACCTCCAATAAACAATATTTTAAAGAAGAAATATGTAGATTTTTTTTCTGTAAAGCAATATCTATACCTATATCCTCGTGGACAAAAGTTATGAAACAAAAAACAAAATTTCTTTCTTTTGGGTTTCTTTGTGCTTATTGTTTTGAATATATTTTTGTAAAAAAAAGTATTATTGACTTTAAAAAGTGATATTTAGACAGAAAATTTAACCAGGAACAATTTTTATGTGGATATGTTTGTACCAAAAGTGCATAGAACTGACCCTAATGTAACCTGTGCCCAGGGACTAATTCACCCATTTCTCAAAAACGCACCCCTTTAAATGGTAGCACTCCGCGGTTTTTTCATACATAGATGTCCATTGACCATATGAAATAATAAAACCCCGTTAACGTTGTAGTTCCTTTTAGCTATCTTATTTTGAATATAATCAATAGCCTATAATAGAAGAATTACTTATCAAACATACAAGTAGGCAAGGCAGGTGGAGATAATGAAATAGAACTGGAAATGGTCAAATACATGGGACAAGAAGGAATAAATTGGCTATGGAAAAGATGTAACAATCGGAAGATTTTAATTGGAAGAGAAAATGGTATAAGCCCTTTGCTATTCATAATAGTAATGAATGAATAGATAAGAAATACTAGAGTAAGAACCAACCAACTACAAATAAGATACCACAGATTATAACTAGTAACAATAGAATCATTAATGTATAAAAGTTAAGCAAGAATCAGGGCCGGACTGGCTCATAAAAAAGGCGCCAACCCAAATCTTAAAAAGGCGCCAGAATCCCCTTCTTTACATCAAACTTTTTTCAAATCCTAACTCATGTAAAGTAAATAAATATTACTTGTGATTTTTTTGTTTATTTTAATTTATTTAAGTTTATTTTAATTTAAATCCATAAAGTAATTTACTACTTTTATTGGAAATAGTAAATTATAATAAGATGCCATAAAAATATAGCTTCAGTTTCCCAGTATCCCTTTTACTCCGTTCCATTTTTTGGTGCTCTATGAAGACTTAAAACAAATTTTTGAAAAGTTTGAGTAATTTTTCAACTGCTTCTACAGAGGAATCTACTGGTTCAAAAACATTAAACAAAAATCATGATTGGTGTTCAATATAAGTCATTTTTGAATTTTTTCAAATTTTTAGAGCGCTCTAACACTCCATATAATAAAAGAGTAAACCTATATAAAATATTTGCAACCACACGGTGTCAGGCGATCCGTGGATGAGTGGTGAATGACCTAGATCAGACGGCCGCAAGCGGAGCCCTCGGAGAACTGACGAAACCCTTTGAAATTTGAGCCTTAGCGTGGGTAAGTGCGCACTGCCTCGCCGGACAGTATAATTCGCCCCTACTCATGGGAACTATATGGATAAGTATTTATTCACGCAGGAAAAAATAAAACAAAACGAAGGGACAATGGAGCGAGTCACCGATGGTGATGCAAGCTGGAACAAGCTATGAATGAGATGATAATATGGTGTTCATCAGTAGTGAAGAGAATAAAGGGAAAGTACTCAGCGAAGAAGAAAAGAGGAAGGAGACCTGAACAAGACGGATCTTCCTGCGGAGGCAACCTTGCAAAGGAGCTCCTCACTTAGGGAGAAAAGATCTAGAGAGAAGGAGTAGAGCTCCGACATAACATATATGGTAAGAGCAATGAATAAACTTATCAGAGTTACAAATAATTTAGTGAAACTAATGTCCCACCATAAGAACACGAAAGTCGAAATCAAGAATGAGGTAAAAAACCTTAAAAGAGTCACCAAAGACATCTTCTTCTTTTTGTATAGCCATGACTGTCTGTTTTTTCAATGTGTCTCTAGTAAGTTGTCGTTTCATCGTTTTCGTGTTCTTCCCACTGATCGTCTTTCTATTCGGGAACCGTCTCTCGCTGTCCTTAAACTACCGAAGACACGGAGGGCATTTTCAGAGAAGTCGCCCTCGGCAGCATTGAGAACCGAAATAGAATAATGTAGAAAAGCGGTGAGGAAGGAACGGCTAAGAGGCGGCAGGCGTGTCCACACAAATGGACTTCGAAGATTCTGCAACGATTCTGAACTCAAGGGAAAGAGGCTTTGAAAAAATTAACATTATAAATTCGAATGGGAAGAAGATCACTTTACTTTACGGTCGCCAAACCGGGAAGAGGAAATAAACCTCCAGGCGACTAAGTAATGGTCTTGGAACCTAAACTTCTAGGTGAGGGCGTCTTTAAGAGTATAGGGGGGGCTACAGAGGTAGGAACCTCAGGAAGCTCCTCGAAGTCACCTTTATGGGTATGGATCTCCACCTCGCGCTGGAGGAGTATGAACGTGGGGACGCAGAAGGGGATCGTGAAGGGATGTGGAAAATCCTACGCCGAGTTGCTGAAGCTAAACAAATGCTGAGCATATATAAGGAGGAGTCAAATTGGTGTCAAAAGCGCTAAGAAGATTAGGTACAAGGATCTAAACCTCGAAGTGGCATGAAAAGAACAGGCCGAGCACCTGAAGAAGATAAGCGTGGCCCGCATGAAGGAAAACGTAGTAGAGAACGTCCGGGGCTATCAGGACCAGGTGGACATATTTGATATAGACAGTGATGTCAAAAAGGAAGAAATCCTGAGACAGGTTCGGAGGTATACCGGCAGCAGAAAATCTAACACATCAAACTCGTCCCTATAAGGGAAAATGGAGAAGGCAACACAAACGTCACAGTCAGACCGACGCACATCGCAGCCAAGAAAGCACTGGGAAAAGAACATGTTGGCTATAACTCGTGCAAGATACGAAAGAGAGACTGCATGTCCAGCGATGCTTCAGATGCCTACAGTTAGGTCATGGTAAAACCGACTGCAAGGGAGAAAACAGCGGACTCCTGCTACAGATGTGGCAAGGGAGGCCATCAGGCACGAGAGACCAGTAGTGAGGCGACTTTTTGCCTCACTTCAGTGCCGGGAGTATAAATGGGATGTAAATGATTAATGAGATGTTACAAGATCGGCAAGCTCTTATTTTTAAAGGAGGCTTATCGAATTTCAACATTTATACCAAACATTAAAATGGCCACTTTTTGCGCATTCTGACAAAGTTACAATTCTACTACGCCCACGGGCTTCATTATGTAGGATTCTAGGGCGCAACAATCCTATATGTATAATGTAGTTATGGAGCGCAGAAGACTGCACTCATATGTTTTAAGCCAATTGTGAGATGTAACACTCTTATATTATAATAGAAACAGCGGATATTGATACCTATGAAAGGCGCCTTAACCGAAAAATTGATCTTCGAGGGCGCCGCGCGTCGCATCTAAGCTATTTCTTCTTCTACGGCACTACAGCCCAAATTGAGCCTTGGCCTCCTTTATTTTTTGCCTCCACCCTTGCCTGTCTGTGGCTGCTCTTCTCCATACACGGACTCCTAAAAGGGCTTGTGCGTCGCTGTTTACTGTGTCTTCCCAGCGCTTTCGTGGCTTCCCAACCGGTCTCTTTCCTTGCATTCTAGCATTCAGTGCTCGTTTTGGTAGCCTATCCTCTCCCATTCTTATCACATGTCCGGCCCATTGCAATCTTTGTAATCTAATGAAGTCTGACAGGGACGTTTCCTTATAAAGTTGATAAAGCTCGTTGTTGTATCGACTTCTGAAGATTCCGTTTTCCCTCACAGGTCCTAGTATTCTCCTAAGTACTTTCCTTTCGAATGTGTCGAGTTTGTTTTTGGATGTTTCTTTCAGCACCCAGACTTCACTGCCATAGCATGTTATTGGTCGAATTAAGGTTTTATAGATTCTCATCTTTGTATTTCGGTGGACACTTTTTGACCGAAATATATGGGAGAGGGCAAAATAAGCTCTGTTTGCCTGCGTTATTCTCTTCCTTATTTCTCCATCTTCTGATCCGTCGGCATATATTTCTACTCCCAGGTATGTAAACTTTTCAACCGTTTCAATGTCATCTTCATGTATAATGTTTTCTGGGACTATATTTCTTCTCGTCTGAGTCATTATTTTTGTTTTTTCTGTGTTAATTTCCAGACCTAGCATTTTTGTTTGTGTTTTTAACTCTGCATATGTTTCCTGTGCTCCTGTTGATGTTCTACTCATAATATTAATATCATCAGCATAAGCGGCCAGTTGAACCGTTCGGTTGATCAGTAGATTTCCTCGTCCAGTTTGCATTTGCCTAACCGCATACTCCAGTGCCAGGTTAAACAATGTTGGGGCCAGCCCATCTCCCTGTTTTAGTCCCTGCGAAATGTTAAAAAAGTCTGTCCGGTGGTTTTGTATTCGTACACATGCCTGAGTTTCATCCATTGTGGCTTTAATGAGTCTTATTAACTTGTGTGGTATTGCCAATTCAGCCAATATATAGTATAGTTTGTTCCTTTTGACTGAGTCGTATGCCTGTTTGAAGTCTACAAACACGTTGTGAACATCAATATCGTGTTCCCATGCTTTGCTCAAGATCTGTTTTACTGTGAATATTTGATCCAGTGTCGATCTTCCCCGTCGGAAGCCCGTCTGATACTCTCCAATAATATTTTCTGCTAGTGGTTGGAGCCGCTGGTTTATAATATACGTGAGGACTTTATATGCTGTACATAGTAGAGAGATTCCACGGTAGTTTTTGCACTGGAGTTTGTCTCCTTTTTTATAGATCGGGCATACTATACTTTTCTTCCAGTCGTCGGGTATTTTCTCTTCTTGCCATACGTCTCTGATGAGCGCGTGGATGTGACTTGCTAGGTGGTCGCCACCTACCTTATATAGTTCTGCTGGTATTTCATCAACTCCCGGAGCTTTATTGTTTTTCTGGGCCTTAATGGCTTCGAAAACTTCCTCTATGGTTGGAGCTTCTACTCCATTCTCTTCTACGTAGATCATACCCATTTCATCTTCCATGTCTACTTGAGTTCCAAGTAGTGTCTGAAAATAATGCTTCCAGGTTTCTGTGACTTTCTGTTGGTCACTGATTATTTGCCCACTTTCATCTTTACATAGACTTGTTTGAGGTTTATACCCACTTTTTATCTTTTTTAGGTATTCGTAAGCCCCTCTAATTTCGTTATTTTTGAAATGTTCTTCCATTTTTTCTATTTGTCCATTTTCATAGGCTCTCTTTTTATTTCTACATGTCTTGTCTGCTTTCCGTCTTGCGACTTCAAATAATGTTCGTCTTTCCCGTGTTCTTCTTGTTATGTACATTTTGTGTGCTTCATTTCTTTCCTCGATTGCTTGTCTGCACTCGTCATCAAACCATGCTGCTCTTCTCTCCTTTTTCTTGTTTCCCAGGGTGGACGCTGCTGCTGTCAGTACTGCTGTTTTGATATTAGTCCATTTGCCCTCTATGGAGTGCAGTTCTAGCGTCCTTAACTCATTTGCGACTTCTTGTTCGAACTTCTCTTTACATTCCTGAATCTTCAGTTTTTCCAGGTCCAGTTTGTTTGTTCTTTGTTGTCTTTCGTTTCTTTTGCTGTTAACTCTGCATCTAAATTTGGTTTGTACTAAAAGATGGTCTGATCCACAGCATGCTCCTCGTCGTGTTCTCACATCGGAGATACTACTGGCTGCCCTTTTGTCTATCAGCACATGGTCAATTTGATTGGTTGTGGTTCCATCTGGTGAAATCCATGTCATTTTGTGTATGCCTTTATGTGGGAAGCATGTGGAACTTATAACCATGTTTTTACTGGTGGCAAAATTTATCAAAAACTCCCCATTCTCGCTTGTTTCATTGTGCAGAGAGTGTTTTCCTATTGTGCCATAGAACTGCGGTTCCTTGCCTATTTTAGCATTCATATCACCCATTATAATCTTGATGTCATTTTTTGGCGCATTATCATATACTATCTCCAGCTGTTGGTAAAAGCTTTCCTTTGTATGTTGCTCTTGATCTTCTGTTGGACAGTGAATGTTTATCATTGTTAGGTTGAAGAAGTGGGTGCGAATTCTCAACTTACATATCCTTTCACTGACTGCCTGGAAGTCGATGATTTTTGACTTAAAATCATTATCCACCACAAATGCGACTCCACATTCTTTGCTTCCTTGTTCCTTCCCACTATATAGAATTGTGTGCGTTTTAGTGTCCCTGACACCTTTCCCCAGCCATCTCGTCTCTTGAAGAGCAGTAATCATGATCTTATATCTTTTTAGTTCTTGCAGAAGTGCGGTTTGAGCTCCTGGTCTATTTAGCGTCCTCACATTCCAGTTTCCAAATGCATAGTCCATGTTTCGTAGCTTGAGTCGTTTCCGAAAGTTCCGTCCTGTATTCCGAGGCAAATGTTCAGGTTTCGTAACAGTGTGTTTTTTCCGGGAGTGGGTTGTCAGCCCACTGCCCAACCTTCCTCCTTTATCCGGGCTTAGGACCGGCAGTGGTGACTCCTGAGCTACTCGATTCACCCATTTGTCACCACAGGCGGAGTTATCTAAGCTATTTGATTATCTAATACCTGATACAAGTTGACAAGTTGTATTTTGTTGTAGCCAATATAGCCCAATACATGACCGTTTTTGAGTGTAATTTTCAGGGGCAACTCCGAATTGCATGAAAATTTGGATTTAGGTTCTACTTACCCTCCACTTCAAAGTTGAATTTGTGCCGTTGGTTGCTTTTACTTGGGGGGTGACATTTACCCTTTCTCGAGGGATGAAAAACGCGTGTTTAAAATAAGGTCGGAAATGGATAATTTGACAGATTATAAGCAACTTTCGTTCTATAAAGTTTTTTACTTAAGTCCATACTTTTCGAGTTATTCGCGATTGAAAATGTTGATTTTTCGACAAAAAAACTACGTTTTCAGACCGTTTTTCGCAAATAACCCAAAAAGTAAATATTTTATCGAAAAAACTATTCTTAGAAAAAGAATAAAGTGTATATAAAAAAACGAAAGAAATGGTGTATCAGTAAAGTCTATAAATTGAGTAGAAGCAAAGTTGTAGCTCATGAAAATACGTTCTTATTCGTCTAATTCCAAATCGAATAATTCAACGTGAAATCACCGAAAAATTAAGCACTTTTCGGGAAAAGCTTATTAACATTTTTAAAGTATCTGAAAAAAGCTTTATACTTGTTTTTCACACAAAAGTCTCTAGCATCAAAACGAGATACTGAAAAAAAAAGATTGCCGCTTTTTTTGGTAAAAAAAATCGTAAAAACCTCCCTCTATTTAGCACCCTCAATAAAAATTAACGTTACTGTTTTACCATTTATTTTAACTGTATGTATATTGTTGATATGATCTGTAAGTTTGATTGGTTTGAAGTGCTTCTTTTTGAAAAAATTTGGTTTCATAGTAAAAAAAATTTTACTAAAAATTTTTGAAAAATTTCCTTTTTTCAAAATAACTTAAAAAGTATTATTGATAAGAAAAATCTTAAAGAGTAAAAAAATGTAGGATTTGCTATTATAAATATGCTAGTTTCATTTTGGTTTTCAGTAAGACAAAAATTGGTTAAGATATGCTGTTCAAAATTTGCATACACTCGTGATTAGTGACCCGTTCTAGCTTTTTGAACTATAACCCTTTCAAAAATAAGCACTTTAAACCGGTGAGACTGACATATCATATAAAAAATAGATAAGTAAGTAAATTGTTTGTAAAGCGGTAGCGATTAATTTTATTTGGGGAGCTAAACACAGTGAGATTTTCATTTTTTACCAAAAACAAAGAGGGCCAACTTTATTTTGAGCGTAACTCGCTTATTTTTAATGCTAGAAACTTTTATAAACAATTAGAATAAAGCTTTTTATAAACACTTTAAAAAAGTTTGAATGGGTTTTTCTAGAAAAGTGCTTAATTTTTCGGTGATTTCACGGAATTAGATGAATAAGAACGTATTTTTCATGAGCTACAACTTTGTTTTTGCTTGATTGATAGACTTTACTGATACACCATTTTCTTCAGTGTTTTATAGGCTACACTTTTGCTAAGGATATTTTTTTCGATCAAATATTTACTTTTTGAGTTATTTGTGAAAAACCGTCTCAAAATGTAGTTTTTTTGTCGAAAAATAAACATTTTCAATCGCAAATAACTCGAAAAGTGTGAACTGACTTAAAAAACTCTATAGAACAAAAGTTGCTTAAAATCAGTCAATTTATCCGTTTCCGTTATTTTCTTGAACACATGTTTTTTCACCCCCGAGAAGGGGTGACTGTCACCCCCCAAGTAAAAGCAACCAACGGCGCAATTTCAACTTTGAAGTGGAGGGTAAGTAGAACCTAAATCCAAATTTTCATGCAATTCGGAGTTGCTCCTGAAAATTACACAGTATCGCCGTATTTCCCGTTCATTTACTGGACTAATGGCTTCATTCTTTAGGATTCTGGGGCACAACAATCTAATACCTGATACAAGTTGTATTTTGTTGTACCCAATGGCTTCATTATTTAGGATTCTGGGGAGCAACAATCATATATGTAAAATGTAGTTATGGAGCACAGAAAACTACACCTGTCTATTATAGGTTAATTGTGGGATGTAACACTGTTTGTACCAAGTATCAGATAATTAAATGGCTTAGATGCGACGCGCAGCTCCCTCGAATACCATTTTTATAATAGAAACAGCAAAAATTGATACCTACAAAAGGCGCCCGAATCGTAAAAATTATCTTCGAGGGTGCCACGCATCTTGTCTAAGCTATTTACCTATTATAATATAAACAACAGATATTGATACCTACAAAAGGCAAAGGAATCTAAAAATGGTCTTCAAGGGCGCCGCGAGTCGTATCTAAGCTATTTATTATAACAGAAACAGCGGAAATTCTTGATACCTACGAAAGGCGCCTGAATCGTAAAAATTGTCTTCGAGGGCGCCGCGCATCAAATCTAAGCTATGTTTTATAATAGAAACAGCGGAAAGGCGTCCGAATCGTAAAAATGGTCTTCGAGGGCATAGCGTGTCATATCTGTGCTATTTGATTATCTGATACCTGGTACAAGTTATACTTTGTAGTACCTACTGGCTTCATTATGTAGGTTTCTGTAGCAGTTTCTGTTTCTTCATTAAGTAAAAACAGTTTTTAGGGGAATGGTAGCCGCCTAATCTTTGTGTAAAGGTTAAAAAAAAAATTTCAGCGTTTATTTTTTTTAATGGATAGATACTAACGAAGGCAAAAGGCGCACCGGCCCACGGGCCGGTGGGCCTGGCAAGAATCACTCAAGGAATTGAAAATAACGGCAGGAAATAGAAAAGAATGGAAAGTAAAATAATTAGCCAAATTGACACCCTGATAGGTAGAAGGAAGGGGAGAAAATAAGAAAGATTTTAGGTGTTACTTTACTACCAATGATCTATTTGTTATTAATATATTTACCTTCTACATAAAGCAGATTGATCTCTTGGTACATGTGCTAATGAAGGAAATGTACTAAACAAAAAACATAGCGTCAGGCAGTCATCTAAATCTTTCAAGGCATCCATAAACGTTGGATAACGTTCTTTTACAATATGATCTAATTTAAGTGTGGGATGGTTATTAAGAAACTTATTTAGTTTTTCAAAATCTTTTACAGCTCTAGCACGTCCAACTTTTTTATTAAATATTTTGTAATCCCTTAAACGCCAAATAATTGGTTCATGTAGTAAAAATTGTATATCCTTCACATGGTACAGGGTTTTAATTCCGGCTTTTCCTTTTTGGGCTCTTTTGCGATTTCTAGGTTCTCTTGGATATATCCCTTTTAAAATACACAGCTTGCGAAAATCGTTAAGGGATAACTGAAGTTTCTTAAGGGCTGCTTTTCTAGTCATAAACTGAGCACCTTCTCCAGATGTATACTGAAAATTAAACAAATGATAAATCTATTCTTCATTTTAATTAAATAATTTTACCTTCTTCTTACGCTTCGAAACCATTTTTAATTATTTACGAAAAGTTAAATCAAAACATACATGTACACTCTCACGTGCATTCAAAATAAAAGGTTATGTTATTTTTAATTTTTAGATGACACATGCACATGACACATGACATATTCACAGATAACTTCCGAGTGCAGTGATGTCATATCAAAATCAAAATATTAAAAACAAGTACAAATTTAAGGCAAAATAGTTAAATATTTTTCCGCAAATCGCCAGGAAATTTTGACATTCCTGTCAAAATTTCTTGAAGAAAAAGTCAGGACTTCCTTACTGTAAGGAAATGATATTTCCGTACAGTTGTTAGTGTTCTACATAAATGATAGAATTTTTACTCATGCGATAATCCATAAAACGTCTGTATGCATTTTCGTACTTTTCTCTTGATTTCTTTGGCAATAATTCTAATGAAGCAGTATTCACTGCCTCAACCAGCTCTGGAGGAGTCCCAGGAATGGAAATTTCATCATCACTTATCATTTTACTTTCGAGAACACCAGCAATTAAATTTATAAGCGTCAAGTTTGACAATTCAACCTCAATACGTTTCCATATGTAACCCAAGTAATTTTATTAGGAATTTCAAAGCACCATTTATTTGGGAATAAAATTATCGCGTTTTTTTAAATCAATCAATATCTGTCGAATTTTAAACGATTTGCGGAAAAATAGTATGTTTACCTCGTAGGAAAAGCCACATTCCTGGACTCTGTGTTGCTAAGTCTCGGCTTGCGCCTCGACTTAGCAATCTTCACAGTCGTCCAGGAATGTTAAGCTTTTCCTACCCGGTAAACAATGTACTATTTACCGATAAATTCACATACAGTCGGAAAAATGAAAGAATTGGGATAAACCGTAATCGTACCCCCTCCTAACTGCCAAAGTGTCATGGCCGCCGTCGGGACCTATTGTGCTGACATTTACAATGTTTACATATAGAAAAGTTTGTTTTTTTCTGCTTATAATGCCGTTTTCTAAAGATATTAGTGAACAAAATCGATTTGCTAACAATATTTAATATATTTTAAATGTGCTAAAATTGGATTCAACAGCAAAAGTCGCATAAATAACATATAAATAACGAATTTGTTCACCTATTACAAATGGGGTTATGTGGTTGTAACTGTTTATTTTGGGAATAAAATGAAAATGATCAATTAAACGACTGGAAAACTGTAAGTATTACAATTAAAACATGTTTATCCTATCACAAGAGTTCACTTCATTTTAAGAAAGCTAATTATTATTATACAATAGACATTTATAAACTGCCATGTACTTTTAAGGTTACTTTTGATCTGTTTTCAAAGCTTATGATTAAATGTTACCTCTTTATTAATTAGATTTGCCAACAAAAGATGCATGATTAAGGCCAAATGCAATTCCTTTGCTAAAGTCATAAAAAAAGTACCAATACAGTTAAAAAAATTATTTTAAAAAGGTCTCTCAAAAGACATGAAAATATACAACAACTCAAAAAACTAGAGAATGTAAAGAAAGCCAGGTTATTGGAAATGGAATTCCTGTTTAATTGAAAGCCAGTAAACTATCCAAGACTTTTCAGAATCAAATGTGTCAACTTGTAAAAACGATTCTTCTGAAATTTTTAGTAAAAACCAGATTATCCTCAAGAAAAATTCTGTTTAAGAGGATCGGTACGTATTTTCGGCTGCAATGCTATTCAAATGGGAATTCATTTTTTTCAAATCCTGAGAAAACTAATAAGTATTTTTGAAAAATTTAAACGCAGAATGAAAGATTACGTTATTAGCGAGGGCCGAAAGTCCCTGAGAACTTCTATAATGTTTATTTTAATAAGTTACAGGGGTGAAAAAACTAAGAGAAAATTTAGTGTGATTTTTAATTTCAAATATCTCATTCAAAATAAACTTTTTATTTATTCTAAGGGACTTTCGGCCCTCGGTAATAATTAAGGGCCGGTTGTTCGAACGATAATCAACAGTGATCACTATCAAATATTTAATTACTGTCACCAAAACTGTCAATGTCAACTTTTATTGGGTTGTTGAAAACATAATTGATTAAAATTATGAGATTAGTTAATCAATTAACATAACAATTATTAACATAATTGATTAAGTAATTTCATATTATGTTTTCAGCAACCCAAACAAAGTTGACATTGACAGTTGGTGACTAATTAAATATTTGATAATGATCATTGTTGATTAGCTTTCGAACAACCGGCCCTTAGTCTTTCATTCTGCGTTTAAATTTTTCAAAAATATTTATTGGTTTTTTCAGGATTTGAAAAAAATGAACACAATGCCGTGGTAATATTTTCCAAATCTGTCTTTGTCTTACAACGCACTCAACCGAATATAATATTGTCAGCATATATTGTCAGTCAGACACTGACAATCAGTGACAATTTTAAATATTTGACATTGCATCGGGAATATTTTGAGAAATTGATTAAATATTATTGATATATAGTGTATTTGATAAATAATTGATTTAAGACGTGAACTTAATAAAAAGTTATTTATTGTGTATTATTTGTGGAAGATCCAAGCAGAGAATACATCAGATATATCCTGTGATCCAAGTATTTTGTTGTTAGAGATGTTCAAAATTTTAAGCGTTCCAAAATAACAACATATTATTAAAAAATCACTTTAACACTTTTCCTCTTTTCTCGATTGATTATTAGTTTTTGTTGTACAAATAAATTATACAATCACTGAAAACATAGTTAGTGAAAAAATTATCACATTTATTAACTGAATTAATAATTTGCAATTATAAAAATAACAGTTATCCAAGAACATTCAAAAGCCATCTCTTTAAATTAATTATGACATTTTCAAGTAGAATGACATTCTAGTAATGTTTACATATCCACACCAGTGTGAATTTTACTACACGTAATTTGCCGTGTAAAGACAGAAAAAGTAGGGATACACGTTAAATATTTGCGAATTATGTACCCATAGCCTTAAGTGAGACTCAAAGTCATATTTGTGAATGTGTCATCTTTGAATGAAACAATTTTTTTACCTAAACAATTAAATGTATGGATCTAATTAAAAACAATGCTGAATCAAGTACAGTTACAGAAATACAATCCTTTGAACTTCTAAATGTGATTGTTGAAAGTGTTGAAATAGCTACTGCATAGGGATTCGAAAGGGATAGACTTGTTATGAACGCACTTGATCATGTACTTCTTACTGTTATAAAGTTGAAACAAAACTTATTTTATGCTTTTTTATCAGTCACTTTTAATTGTGTATCAACTTTACGTGGTACATCGTGCAAAAATTGCTAAAATGCAAACATTATATTTATTTTCTGTGTTACATTGGATACTATGATTGAATGTCTTCCTCTTTTAGATAGTGAAGTGAAGAACATCTTGAAGTTCCAATGATGTTTCAAGATGAGATAAATCGAAATAATGGTTGTATGTTAGAAGGACAGAGAATATGAAGAAATGTTATTGCTGCATATTTAGTGTAGTGAAATACAAACTTCAAACATTATAATATATTTTTTGATTTCAAACATTTCATATGATTATGAAAGAACATCTTTCTTTTTAAAACAATGAAGAAGTGAAGAACATAATAAAGTTCCAACGAAAATGATTCCAGATGAGGAAAATCGAAATAATGGTTGTATGTTACATGTATAGAGAATACGAAGAAATGTTATTGCTGCAAACTTAGTGTAGTGAATTAAAAACTTATTGTCAAATACAAATCAATTTATTTCATACTTTTATAATATATAGTGATATAATTTTATATGTGTTCAAATAAAAATATTAATAAATAAAATACAATAAACACAAATCATGTATATCTTACAATGAATTACAAAATCAAAAATTAATTACAAAAATATCAAAATAAATCTAAAATATTAAAAAGTTACATTTAATTTTTATAGTACCTACATACTTTGGTTGGTACTCTAATAATTTGGAGATCCATTAAAGTTTGTAGATGGAAATTGCAGGTATCTAAAAAATATAATAATATAAAGTAACTCAACAATCTCTTTTTAATTAGGGTAGCAGTTGATAAAGATGACCCTTGCTCGGGAAATCAAATGTATCTAAAAAAAAATTAAGTAACAGCTTTCTAACAAAACAATCTTAGCACTAAACGGAAACAAAGATACTGGTAAGTATTAAAACATTTTTTGAAAAATCTTTCTGAAAGTGAAAATAAAGACTTTTCTCTATGGGAACAACTAAAACTGGGCATGATTTACAAAAAAATGTATCCAGAACAAACTTCTTCTCTATAAGGCAATACTACGACAAGTCTGGATGTACAGGATTTAAATCTGGGGAACTGCCAGTAATACAAATATGCAAAAACTATTAAGATTCTAATCCGAAGTCTTTTATGATGTCCGATGTTTTTAGTACCACTACCAAATATCATGCTAAACTGAAAATTATAGGGTAAAAATCTGTCTGATCACCCAAACTTTTAAAAGCTGGATGCTTATCTGATCTAGTCCAGAGGCTGGTTTCGGTATTGCATCTATAAAATACTTAAATAGTAAGCATGGAAATTTTTATTATGGTCCGCCTTGAGGCAAACTAGGGCACTAGAGGGTTAAGAAAAGTTACAGATCTCTACACCACTGGGAAGTAGATAGTAGTTACTAATTTGTAAAAAAGTCAGAAATATGGTAATGTAGACTAAATTAATATAAATATGTAAAGAGTTCTCACCCCTGAGTGTAGTTCCCACTGTGTCATTTTTTATATCTGTCATATTGTTATAATGATAACAGATTGCATTAAAGTTAAAATAAAAAAGAATTAAAGAAGTTCATAAAAATATTCTATTTTTGAAAAAATATTTAAGTGCTTAAATACTTTTTTAGATAAAATATACATAAAATTTATTTTTTCTACAACTGTGTTAAAAATGCAACTTTCAGCACTCTATACAAGCGTTAAAAACGGTACCTTAAGGCACTAGTGCTTTAAAAATTTTATGGCACTGCAGTTCGTATTGACTGTATAGGCAATTTTGATGTAATGTCAAAAAAATATAAAAATGGAATGTCAGTTCAAGTAATAGTTATTTATGATATAAGTGTTAAAAGTACACGTTTAAGGCACGCATGTGAAAGTTTGTGCCTTAAAAATGTACTTTTTAACACGCATATCATACAATATTTTTTCTACAAACGTAATTACAGGACAATATCTACAAAAACTTTTACTTGAACTTGACTGACATTCCATTTTTATATTTTTGTGACATTACATCAAAATTGTCTATACGGTCAATACGAATTGCAGTGCCATAAAAATTTTAAAGCACTTGTGCCTTAAAGTAGCATTTTTAATGCTCTTATGGAGTGCTAAAAATTGAATTTTTAACACGGTTGTAGAAAAAAGTTTTTGTAGATATTATTCTGTAATTACGTTTGCAGAAAAAATATTGTATGATATGTGTGTTAAAAAGTACATTTTTAAGGCACTCATGTGAATTGCAGACTTTCACATGCGTGCCTTAAATGTGTACTTTTAACACTTATATCATAAATAACTATTAAAAAACTAACAGAAAATAGTAAAAATATTTGATTGAGCATAAGTAAAAAAGTCACTCTCTCAACCAATAAACATTTGTGATTAAAATTAATATACTTAATTGATTATAATATGAATGTGTTCTTGTAGAGTTTCATATAATAATTTCCATTTGACTAAAGAGACACAAGCTGGAATACTTAGGTCAATAATACTTAGGTATGAAACACCCTAAAAAATATGAACTTTTGCATTTGATAATTCAGAGAAAGATACAAGGTAAATGTGGTTCTGGTAGAATCTCACAATCATAGCTGAACAATCTAAGACCATAGTATGGAAAATCGACTCCATCATCATTAGTTAGAGCTGCTGTCAATAAAGCCACAATAGCGAATATGGTAGCCAATATGATATCCAACAATTGATAACAGTCATGGAACTACAAAATGTATTATTTCAAAGTGTTTATGGGATAAAATTAGTAAGAGTGACATGATACCTAACAAAAATTTGATTCAGAAGATTTAACATAAAACTTGTAATTCTCTTATACTAAACTCACAATAAGGATGCACCAGAAATAAACAACCCAAGACATGTTGAATGATACAAATAGCACTCCCGAATCATGATTTACAATGTATAAACTTTGTAAATCATGATTTGTGAGTGCTCCTCATAACATTCATCATGTCTTGTGTTTGTTTCTTTCTAGTGCATCTTTATTGTGATTTTAGTATTATAATTATATACAGTGTGTCCACGGTTGGGGTGCCCAAGAGGAAAAACTTTTTTATTTTCAATTTTAGCGAAAAATGTCATTATTGATAAAAAGTTTTGCTTGTTCTAAAACCCCATAAAACGAAATAAAATTCAAGTTTTTTAAATCCTGCTTAATTTTGTAGCCAATTTTATGTAAATCCCTATTTTATGTAAATTTTTGCACTAAGTTTGAAATCTTAACAATAATCTAGTGTTGCCAAGCCACAATGTAGCTTAGTAACTATCAACTTCGATAAATAATTTGCGAATTGTCAATTTTTTTGACAATGTTAAGCTATCAATAAAGAATTTATCTTGTGATAAATTTCATTATTAAAATTGTTGTATTAATAATTATTTAATTAATAAATAATTGGATGATTCAAGGAGAACGACAAAGTCTGGCTTCGTAATCCAGAGAAGTGAAAGGGTTGTTCTCCCAAGTTATTATTGTTACAATTTCGAACTTAGTGCAAAAATTTATAGGGATTTACATAAAATTGGCTATAAAAATAAGCAGGATTTGAAAAACTTGAATTTTAGTTCATTTTATGGGGTTTTAGAACAAGCAAAAGTTTTTATCAAGAATGACATTTTTCGCTAAAATTGAAAATAAAAAAGTTTTTCCTCTTGGGCACCCCATCCGTAGACACACTGTATTACTATTTTTATAATAAAAAGATTATAGTTTATAAAATGTGATGCTGTATATGATTTCAAATATTAATCTTTTCTATTACCATACAAAAAAAATATTGCCTTTACTCAAAAACATTTTATTTATCATAAAATTTTTAAAGATATATTTAAAAAGTTCATAAATATTAATATTAATTTATACAAAAACATTAAATATTTTAGTTTTACTGGTTTATGGCTGTAAGGTGTCTCTGAATATTTTTCACTCTTTTATAAGATGTTTCGAAAATTGAAATATCTCTGAAAGTTTTTAATATTTAAAATCAGTTTTCATAAATTTATCATCGGTGAATATTAGAGATCTTAAGTTCACAGTGGCACAAACAACTGAAAATATCTTCTGCAAGTGGAAGAAGACTAACATACATTTTACATACATTAATTGTTTTTATTTATTTGGTTGGATCTATCTATGTGTACTCAAGCTTTAGCTATCTTCATTGTAAGAATTTTAAGTTTAGCGTGATATTTGGTAGTGGTACTAAAAAAATCGGACATCATGAAAGACTTTGGATTGGAATCTTTGTAGTCTTTGCATATTATGTGTTACTGGCAGTTCCCCAGAATTAAATCCTGTACATCCAGACTTGTAGTAGTATTGCCTTATAGAGAAGAAGTTTGTTCTGGATACATTTTTTTGTAAAGCATACCCACTTTTAGTTGTTCCCATAGAGAGTAGTCTTTATTTTCACTTTCAGAAAGATTTTTCAAAAAATGTTTTAATACTTACCAGTATCTTTGTTTCCGTTTAGTGCTAAGATTGTTTTGTTAGAAAGCTGTTACTTAATTTTTTTTAGATACATTTGATTTCCTGAGCAAGGGTCATTCATCTTTATCAACTGCAACCCTAATTGAAAAGAGATTGTTGAGTTACTTTATATATTTTTTAGATACCTGCAATTTCCATCTACAAACTTTAATGGATTTCCAAATTATTAGAGTACCAACCAAAGTATGTAGGTACTATAAAAATTATGGGTTACTTTTTAATATTTTAGATTTATTTTGATATTTTTGTAATTAATTTTTGATTTTGTAATTCATTGTAAGATATGCATGATTTGTGTTTATTGTATTTTATTTATTAATATTTTTATTTGAACACATATAAAATTGTACCACTATATATTATAAAAGTATGAAATAAATTGATTTGTATTTGACAATAAGTTTTTAATTCACTACACTAAGTTTGCAGCAATAACATTTCTTCGTATTCTCTATACACGTAACATACAACCATTATTTCGATTTTCCTCATCTGGAATCATTTTCGTTGGAACTTTATCATGTTCTTCACTTCTTCATTGTTTTAAAGAGGAAGATGTTCTTTCATAATCATATGAAATGTTTGAAATAAAAAAATATATTATAATGTTTGAAGTTTGTATTTCACTACACTAAGTATGCAGCAATAACATTTCTTCGTATTCTCTGTCCTTCTAACATACAACCATTATTTCGATTTATCTCATCTTGAAACATCATTGGAACTTCAAGATGTTCTTCACTTCACTATCTAAAAGAGGAAGACATTCAATCATAGTATCCAATGTAACACAGAAAATAAATATAATGTTTGCATTTTAGCAATTTTTGCACGATGTACCACGTAAAGTTGATACACAATTAAAAGTGACTGATAAGAAAGCATAAAATAAGTTTTGTTTCAACTTTATAACAGTAAGAAGTACATGATCAAGTGCGTTCATAACAAGTCTATCCCTTTCGAATCCCTATGCAGTAGCTATCTCGACACTTTTAACAATCACATTTAGAAGTTCAAAGGATTGTATTTCTACTGTACTTGATTCAGCATTGTTTTTAATTAGATCCAAACATTTATTTGTTTAGGTAAAAAATTTGTTTCATTCAAAGATGACACATTCACAAAATTATATTTATATATATGACTTTGAGTTTCACTTAAAACAGAATTTTTCTTGAGGATAATCTGGTTTTTACTAAAAATGTCAGAAGAATCGTTTTACAAGTTGACACATTTGATTCTGAAAAGTCTTGGATAGTTTACTGGCTTTCAATTAAACAGGAATTCCATTTCCAATAACCTGGCTTTCTTTACATTCTCTAGTTTTTTGAGTTGTTGTATAATTTTCATGTCTTTTGAGAGACCTTTTTAAAATAATTTTTTTAACTGTATTTGTACTTTTTTTATGACTTTAGCAAAGGAATTGCATTTGGCCTTAATCATGCATCTTTTGTTGGCAAATCTAATTAATAAAGAGGTAACATTTAATCATAAGCTTTGAAAACAGATCAAAAGTAACCTTAAAAGTACATGGCAGTTTATAAATGTCTATTGTATAATAATAATTAGCTTTATTAAAATGAAGTGAACTCTTGTGATAGGATAAACATGTTTTAATTGTAATACTTACAGTTTTCCAGTCGTTTAATTGATCATTTTCATTTTATTCCCAAAATAAACAGTTACAACCACATAACCCCATTTGTAATAGGTAAACAAATTCGTCATTTATATGTTATTTATGCGACTTTTGCTGTTGAATCCAATTTTAGCACATTTAAAATATATTAAATATTGTTAGCAAATCGATTTTGTTCACTAATATCTTTAGAAAACGGCATTATAAGCAGAAAAAAACAAACTTTTCTATATGTAAACATTGTAAATGTCAGCACAATAGGTCCCGACGGCGGCCATGACACTTTGGCAGTTAGGAAGGGGTACGATTACGGTTTATCCCAATACCCATGAACGAAATAGCTGTATTTTCCTGTCACCGTGTCGCAAAGAAAACTGCCCAGTACGGCCAATTTTTTGTGTGACTGTGACACGGTGACAGGAAAATACAGCGTGTTTTATATGTTCGTTCATGGGTATTCTTTCATTTTTCCTACTGTATTTCGTATTTCTGTTCTGAACAGTTCACTTATTTCTAAAATTATTTTGTACACCTGAAATCTGACAACCTCTACCTCTACAAAAAAAGAAGAATTTAATTTAGGTTATATTTATTTTGAATTTACTTATGAATGATACTTTTTAATTTGGAGTACCTAATTTAATTTTGGAGTTTGTAAAATGACTAAAACATCAAGCGAAAAACATATAGAATATGTACCCTCCAAACTACATACAAATATTTTTCAACTGGATGTTTTAGGTAGAGTATATATTCATAAAACAGTAGTTTTAAACAGTGTCTTTTTGCCATTGTAGTATTTTTTATTTGTAATTATTATTCTCATCAACCATGCAAGATTATTAACGGAATAATAATTTTGTGTAGTGGGGTGTATGCTTATTTTAATGGATATTTAACCTCTTCAAAACGTTATTCCTACATTTAAGTTGTCCTTATTTATACAGAAAAATCTTCTGGAGACTCAAGGATTCTGTTTTGTTTTCAGTCACTTTATCACCAACCTCATAGAGCACTTTATTTCATCTCCTTGTTTCAAATAGTTTTTTTTTTAAATGATACAGTATCTCTTGGAGCAACTGGATGGCGGTATGCATAACTCGACCAAGCGCCAAAACATAGTTTTGAGATAAACGGCTTCAAAGTTTTTCGTTTCTTGGTTGCTTAATGGTCACTTAATGGTAAGTGGATTAATGTCGCTTAGTTTAATTTTGTTTTTCGTAGTAACCGTTAACGTGACAATAACAGGGATTTTTTCCAAGATAGTTTTAGCTATGTGTCACCAGAATCCGCTGTTATCTCGATATTAAAGAAATGGCGCTTGGTCGAGTTATGCATAACGCCATCCAACTACAACTTCTGATCTACTTACTTACATTAAAAACCTTATCTGACTCTAAAGTCTATCTTTATGATAGAGAGAGTATTATAGAATCGGAGGTACCAGTTAACACGTTCCGTGTGGATGGCATACATGTGAGCCACATGATGCCTTCACCAATGTGCAGATTGCACGCATATAATGCCATTGATTCAGAGTATAAGTCTTATATAAGAGTATATTCAGTATAAGAGTATAAGTCTTAGGATCAGACATCTGCAAGCAATATGTTAAAATTATGCTATAATACTCTCTCGATCATAAAGATAAACTATAATTTACTCTATTGTAATGTGGATCAGACAGTAGCATTATCCTACAAAGGAGCTCTTCAACCCTTGCTTCTTAACCAGGCCTTGGTTGCTATATGAGATTTTCTCTCACAGTTTCAGAATATTGCACACAACTTTTTCCCTGGTAAATTACACATATTGTAGATCCTTCTAGTCTCCTAATTACCTTCCTCTACAATCGAATAGACTCGTCTGCTCAGATGGTGGTTCAGTTGACTTAGTATGACCCGATTGTTAAGTCAGTACGCTTCATGTAAGATATTCTCACATCGCACGACCACCGCATATAATATTATTAATATATTAATTGTATATTGTATATTGTAGCATTATTTTATTTTGTAATAGTTAATTTTAGAAGTTGCCCTATTACAGGACAATAAAATAAAGGTATCACATAGTACAAATTTGAAATTTGTATTGAAATATTAAAATTAACAATATTTCTACATTTTTAGATTAAAGTGTAAAAGCACATCAACAGTCACATTGTGATAAGCTAATAATAACTTTATTACGTTTAAAACCTATTTTGAAAATTTTATTTCGTAAAAAAAGACAAAAGTTGTATATACTATATACTTCATCTAATTTACTAACCGTTGCACGTCATCCGCGTCATAGCCTGTGACGTCGCATGATACCAACACGAAATATTTAGGCGGTAGGTGTGTTCTTTTTTAGAATCACGTTGCCGAATACACTGGAATTACAGCCACTAGACATATTTTATTATATACGCCTAGAAATAATATTTGAAGAATTCTATTAATGTTAACCCGAGTGTTAACCTAAAGAAATACACAATAATATGTTTCATTTAATTTGTATAAATGGATTAAAAAGCGTTTTTATGAAGCACATTTACTCGAATCACACTGTAACTGTAATCGAACGAAGGTGACATTTTAGAATAAATTGGTAACATTTATTTGACAGTTGCGGTGATGACACTTCATATTTGTTTATATTCTTTACTATAAGTATCTGTTTTATTATATTTACTGTTTTAATTATTTACTTTATTATAAAAACATTCTCTAGGTACTATAAAAATATAAATTTCACCTAATTTTATCACGACTTAAAATAATCGAGGTATCTGACAACTTTTTTAGTTGTTATTGTAGACATAGATATACAAAGAAACCTACCGGCATCATGCCAAGAGTTCGGAGCCGTTTTTTAATTATTAACAACGCAGTGCAAAAACGCTTGCACTGCAAATCTTAAAAGATTATAACTTAATTATTGTTCTCTATTTCTTAAGTTTTTACTTATTTACATTGAATATTAATTTGTTTTGTTGTATAATCCACGTTTACAATAATTGTGTGATCTATTTGATTAAAAATTAATTCAGGATTTTTTTTATACTTTGGCAACTATGTCAACTTAGATCTCTGGCGTAGATAATGACGTGCAACGGTAAGTAAATTAGATGGACTGTATGTGAGACAAAATCTGATTTAGGAGACTGATTTAATTGAATTTTGTTTAATTTTAATTTTGGTTTGTATTTTTTAACGCAACCTATGCTTTGTAAAGGTTGACATTTACTTTTGTAAAAATGGTATATCCCTAAAATAAATAAATAAAATCTCACATGCGACCACTCACGTTAAAGCCACCTAGCGACCAATGCCAGGTTAATAACAGCCAGATCACTACCATTGATTCTGTAAAATTTCTTGGTATTTTTTTAGATAGCAACCTTAAATAGTCCCTTCATATCGATTTGTTAAGTAAGAAATTAGCCTCATCTTGCTATACAATAAGATCTGTTTCGAAGGAAATCAATCTAGCATCTTCCAAAATAACAATTTTCCTTTGTTTGAGTCTCATCTTCGACATGGTCTTTCTTTTTGGGGTTCTAGTACAGCTGCCCAATCCAATGTTATTTTTAAATTACAAAAAAGAGCAATACAGTATCTGTTTGGCGGTAGAAGAACAACACATTACAGAAGCTACTTCAAAGATCACGGAATTTTAACACTTCCCTCTTTATATATTTTAGATTCTGTTTGCTTAATTCGTAAACACCTTAGGGAGCGTTCAAGTATTACGTAACGCGATTTTTGAAGATTTTTGACCCCCCCCTCCCCCCTACATAACGCACTCTAATGGGCGTTTAACTATTGCGTAACGCAATTTTTGAAGATTTCCCCCCCCCCCCCCCGCCCTCCTGCGTTACGTAATACTTGAACGGTCCCTTACATGTTTTTCCAGTAAGACCCAATCATGACTACTCCACCAGAAATTCAACCTTTGATAAGTTAGTAAAAAAATCTGTATTATATTCTGCAAAAAATACAACCAGCTCCTTTTACAACTTAAATCTGCAACATCTTTCCCCAAGTTCCGTAAAATGACAAAATCCTATCTACCTGATAGACCATATTCTACTGATATTCAGCATATACAGCAGCTTAAACAACCTATTAGTTACTTAGGAACTTATTAGTTCCTAACATTATTTCTTGCAATTTATTTAAATTTTGCTATATATTGTTTTTATTGTTTTGTTTTATTTCATTATCTTTCATTCTGTAATATTGACGATTTATGTAATTTCCGTAAATTGTAATTGTTATGTTACTGTTATTTTCTGACTCTCTCTAAGCTTTGTCCATAAAATTGTACAATTTTGAGTTACAATAAAGCATATTTCTATTCTATTCTATAAACTTTACATTGATATTACTGCAGTATACCAATCTTTTAACTCCAAATTCAGGCAACATGCATCCAGTGGCAGCTTTTGGGGGTAGGCAGGATAGGCCGGGCCTACCCAATAATTTTAAGAGGTTTAAAATTGAAAAAGATATAAATATTTAAAAATTATATTAAAGCATGTAAATAACTTTTAAATGTACTAAATCACTCAATACATCAGCGTCCGTTAAGACAACTTTGTTATATTATCACAGAAAGTATCGAATTGTATTCAGGCATTTTAAATATCATTAATGGGCCCGCTCGGACGTGGCCGACCTCGCTCACATAGGATCTCCGTACAAAAAGCATTTGAAGTTAAGCAGCTTGCCGGAGAATGATTTTTATATTGCAGTGTTATGCTTGGTGCATAGGCCCGATTGAAACGGGCCTTCGCCAAGCCTCGTTGCCACTTCCCTAACAACACACAACATTCCAGGAATGTACTACCAAAGTTCTATCAATATTTGAATGTCCTGGACATTTAGGGAACATTCGGTGAACATCTGTTTAAATTATTCCTGGAATGTTACCATAAGACATTCTGTGAACATACTACTAATGTTCCTATATTTTAAGTTGCGAAATAATACATACGTGTAAGAGATACAACATTACTTATAACATACCAGACAAACTAAGTGACATTTTAGGCCTACAGTGCAATAATATGTCAAATTTAAAGAGTTTCCCAAGATTATAAACATACAAATGTAATAAAAATTATTGTTCGCGAATATTCAATTTGGAATGCGATTTTGTTAATAAAAAAAATACTTATAACTTATGCAAAACCCAAGAGAGGCATTTATATTTATTTCTTTTGCGTTCATTTTCAAATTCGCCGTGCATATATTTTTGTGCATGGCGCTTGAGAGGGCATCACGTGACTAAAAACGACCAACCAACGACCTCGCTTCGGCCATCTTGGCATCTTCATCTTGGCGACCTTGCCTTGCCGTGGATTGTTTTTAGTTGTTTGTATTATTTGTGCTTTTTAAGAATATTTTTTTAATTCGGATACTTTTATAATAGCTTTAATAGTATTATTAACATAGTGCATAAAATGGTGTCCTGTTTTTAACGCAGTTGGAGTAGCAGAAACAAATGTAGATAAAAAAATCTGCAGGAATAACGTTTCAATTATGACAGAAGCTCAAAACAAATGACTGTGAATGAAAAGCCCTATTAAAAGGTTAGTATGCAAATATGTAAACGAAAGCATGCCCTGTATTTCAGAAAATAAATTAATACTATTAATACCCTAATAATACTATTCATAAAAAATCTTTTAAGTAACGTAGATATAACAAAGTGAATAAAAGGCATAAATCAGAAGAATTATTATTTTATTTTATAAGTTAATAATTGGTCATATCCATTTATTATTTTAATAATAATTGTGAATAAGCCACAAACTTCGCTTATTCCTAACTAAAATAGTAAATAGAGATAGGTAATAACAAAAGGATTTGTAAAACTAAAATAATTCTTTTTGCGTTTTTGCTAGTGTATGCGTTTATAAATAGGATGGTAGACCACACACTATAATATGCAGTACCAACTAATGAATACACAGAATATTATAGTCGATTTGCTAAACTCAGTCTCAGTACTAATTACTGTAATTTTGGCAAAATTGGCCAAAAACAAAAAAAAATTACCTACTAAAATCACTAGCCAGTTGTGTCTGAGTTTGGGGAACCGACTATACTAATAAACAATTTCTAAGCTGTTTTATAATAATTTTGTGAGTTCATTAATCATATTTTTTATTTAAAACTAAAATTTGTTAATGCTTAGTAATGCATATATTTTGTATTTTTAGCTTTCCAGAAGATCCTGCGAAGAAGACATGAAGTATAGATCAGATTTGTTAATAGAGGAGTATGTTCAAAACACTTTTTAGAAAAAGATATTGACAGAACTTCACTTTCATCTGTTCGTTTGAGAGACTGTGCTGTTCCAATAGCTTATGTCACACAGGTATATGCATAACCTAATTAATAATACAGTCCGTACAATATAGATACTGTTGTAATTCATTATCTACATCGGAGATCTAAGTTGACATTGTTGCCCAACTACAAAAAATTTTTGAATTCATTTTAAGTCAAATATATCACATAATTATTGCGAAGTAGATTATACAACAAAACAGATTAATATTCAATGTAAATAAATAAAAACATCAGAAATCGAAAACAAGAATTAAGGTATAATCTTATGTCACAGTTATTAAGGTACCAAGGGTATTATAGGGATATACGTTGACCGAAAGCATTATTATTATAATACCTGTGGTGCCTTCAACGTTTAATGCCCGACTAAATTATTCTTTATATGCGAAAAATTTGAATGAATTTTGAATTGATTAGTTTTTAAATAAGTACATTTACCAGTAACAGTAGTAACGTAATTGTGGTAACCATAGTTTTACTTAGGTTGATATTTGTCAACTTGACAGTATCTAAGTCGTTATTTAAATTTAATGCCCAAGGGCGTTATATCGTACTTAATAGACTTCGAAATGTCATTATTTGTCAAATAATGTACCAGTAGGACATTAAAGTAAATAATAAAAACAATAAATATAATGAATACTAAATACTTATTTGTTTGTGAAAAATCTATTTCTTTGTGGCTTTTTTGTAATTAATTATTCTAATGGGGAAATAAGCCACAATTTACTTGAAAAAATAATTTTATTAAGGTTTCTACTTCCACATCGGATGTCGTTGTCAAAATACAAAATGTTCATTATTATTATTTTATTTATTAAATATTATTTATTATTTATTTAAATATTATTTAATATTTATTTTTTTATTATTATTATTTATGCATATTATTACCTGTAAATAATATTTCTTCTGATTGTTAATTGTAAAGGATAGAAAAATTACCTTTTATTTTATTTTCTTTTAGAATCAGCTGAGAGAAGTGGTCTACAAAAAACCAGAAAGGAAACGGAATATGTGGCTACGAAAAGCAAAAGAAAGGTTTACAAAGCAAATGTGACACATTTTTTTATAATATTTAGGAATGTCAGCAAATTACATTAAAAAATGTATGTAAAGATTTTTTGCAATAAAAATGTTTATATTTATCAAGGATGTATTATTTGGTATGGCCATATATCGTCAGTGATGTGACAGTACCTCCTATCTGTTTTTTTCAAGAGATTTGTAAGATAGACTAAAAACTTGTTTCGGCCACCTCCTGTTTTCATATATTTTTTGACTTGTTTTGCAGTAAATTCAACTATCTATTTACTACAAAAAAAGTCAGAATACGTACGAAACCAGAAAGTGACCTTAAAAAATGTTTTTCGTCTCCTGCAAACCTCATGAAAAAACATATAGGAGGTATTGTCACATTACTGACGATATATTTCAGTGAATGTCTAAAAAATATACTGTGAATGTTCAAAGAACGTTCGTAGACATTCATGGAATGTTCTAACAAGACATTCACTCTAAAAATATACTGTGAATGTCCAAAGAACATTCATGGAATGTTCCAACAAGACATTCAGTCTAAAAAATAGACTGTGAATGTCCAAAGAACATTCGTAGACATTCATGGAATGTTCCAACAGAACATTCTAAGAATATTTAAAATGCTGACACAGCACTTTCCTGGTACTTTCCAGGGACATTCGTGTGCATTTGGGGACATTCCAGGAATGTTTTCAATGTCCTGTGTGTACATTCTAGGAACATTCATGGAATGTTTTGTGTTATTAGGGTTGTAACATAATTATCGAATTGTAACTGACAAATTTGCACAAAGCAAAGAGAGAAGAATAAACCTGCTCTATAAATAATAAAATATGCAAACTATTTGTATATTTTAGTTCATAATTTTATTTAGTTTTAAAAATTATAATTAAATGTAAATCTGTTACAGTTACCTTCTAAGTATTTTATACATAAAAATAAATTTTTATTTGCATATTATGTATTATACATAGTTATTTGTAATTTTCTGCCGTGGCCTACCCAAAATTTTACCCCACCAGCCGCCACTGCATGCATCTATTTTCTTGAAGTGTTAACAGTAAGTAGGGAGTACTTTAACTATCAAAATTTACCCTATGCCGAAGTGTGGTTTTACCTTGGGGGTCGAATCCACCCTACTTAGTTGGAACATTTATATTGCAAAATAACCTCCAGAATGAATAGGCAAAGCAAAAACTGATCTAGTTTTTCCGAGTTTTTTTTTCGAAAAATCAATACTTTTAGACTTATTTGTGATTGAAAATTTCAATGTTTATGTTTTTATAATTTTTTTCAAGAATAAATCGTAAACTTTACATTTTATCGAAAAAAACTGTTGATTGATAAAATCTTGTTCATAAAAAAACCAAAAAGATCAGTGGCGTAACCAGGGGGGTTTGGGGGTTGTAACCCCCCATTGTGATGTACTTTGAGCTCTACACATAACATTATTACTATTTCATAACCCCTAGAGACCCTACAAGAATTATCTTGAGTCCTGATTACACCGTTGAAAAATATTACTTTTTATTTTTGGTGTAAGCATAATACAAATCTTGTTATAATTCATTGAGACTGAATGTGACAATTTCTTTAACAAATAATTTTAAAAACTCAACATATAATACTTAACAGGAAAAGGTCAATTTTACTGGAAAAATGTGCAATAATTTACTCTTTGAAGTACTTAAAAAAGCATTAAAATGATACTTTGTTAAACTCCCTAGCATATGAACTAAGAACGTTATGATAAAAATAAGGTCAATTCCTATTGTTACACTAGATGAAATTTTAAATTCAGTTTATTTAAGCATCAGCAGAGTGTGATCCACAGGTTTAAACGATTTAAAATAATTAATTTTGAAAAAAGTTATGGATATGGTGAAAAAATATTTTTGCCCTTTTTAAAAATACCAACTCTTTTTTTCAAAATAAATGCAAAACTAGTGACGAAACGTAAAATGTGCTATATAAAACTGTTGATTGAATACCCGACGAATCGGGTATTTAATCAAATCAATGATAAAACTGAATTTTCTATATAGAATATGAAAAAACTCTGGAACTTTTTTACTTAGAATATATTTTTGTTGGAGTTGGAGTGGATTCCACCCTCATGGTAAAAGCAGCACACTTCGGCATAGGGTAGATTTTCAAGTTAAGGATAAATAAAGCTTAATTCCAAAATTTCATCAAAATCTATACATATTGATGTAAATCAAAGGTTATACCATATTTTTTGTACAGTGGTCACTGGACTATATATGTTTTTTAAAGTTGTTGTTAATCTAAGCTTTGATATTACTAAAATCCTTCATCTCTCTAGAGAGATTAAATTGTTTTGTTTAAAAGTGGTGGAAGTATGGTTCTTTTCATGAGCATTTTTCAGTGCGTCACAAATGATAGAAAAAAAGGTTAGTCCGTGATAAATACACATTTATGACATTTATTCTAACATGACATTTTAGTTAAATCTGACAGTTGTCACATTTTATTTGAAATTTGGTATAAAATCAAATCAATTGTGTTTATTGCATTTATAAATTGGTATTTTCTTTGATTTGTATAGTCTTATAAATTGTACAGATTAATTTTTTTTTTATATAGAATAACATAATATTATTTAATATTATATTATTAGCGCCATCTATTGACAACTAGATTAAATGTTATAAATGTCATCGACGAAATGTAATCAGAGACGTGCGTTTTGTACTGTCACATACAATTTAATGCGTTAGAGAGAAATCGAAAAACTGTGACGCACTGAAAAATGCTCATAAAAACTGTGACGCACTGAAAAATGCTCATGAAAAGAACCATAATATGTAGTATGTGATGTTTTACCAAAAAAATCTATGGTCAGTTCCATAGCTGGCTTCTTTTACATTTTTGGCTATTTGTAATAGATACTATTTTGATTTGAGACCAACAGTATATTTTCAATGTTACAATCTTTTTTAAGCATCTAATCACCTAATTTTTCCATTTCCTTTCTATTCCATTCAACTGATTTTATTTTTTATATTTGTAGAAAGAAAAATTACATGCCAGGTAATTAAAATGAAGGATTCTATTGTTATATATGTAAACGAAAATGATACACCAGAGTTTAATAATTTAGCATTAGCCATGAAGGATCGCTACAGTAGTGAACCAATTAGTACTGTTCTAGTGGGTGACTTCAATGAAGATTTTTCAAAGAATACAACTTCTAAGTTATGTAAAAAGTTGAATAAGGTAGTTTTTTTAAGTTGGAATGTAAGGCAAGATAGATTGTTAATGCCACTTTTGGAAAAACAAATCTATGAAAAAATTAAGAGTTCTCCAGATATGTTTTAATGTAAATGTAATTTATTTAATTTGTATGAATAAAAATTCAGTCGTCTCTCAAGTCTCTTATTGATTAGACGTGTTTGATTTAAAAGTCGATTCACTAATTGCTGCAAAAAATAGACGGTTTGTTTACCTTTTACTCATTTATTTGGTTAAACTATTTGGATTTCTACAAGTAAGTCGATTTATTCCTTAATTTGTCAAAATTGTACTTAAAGATCCGACTTATGTCTAGGACGGATGTTGGGAAGTTCCCCTGGCGGCGGCAAGCCGCCACGTTCTTCAAATATAAGAATCGAGGATATCAGGGTTCTGGATGGCATGGACCTAGACGAGTCAAACGTAAATATTAATCAAGATGGTTTTCACGGATTTACAGAAGCTGATAAGAATAATATTGCAACAGGGGACAAAAATCAAGTTTTTCCAGCAGATAACGATAACAATAAAAACTCATTAACAACAACAGCAAATAATTTAGACCAGCCAAACCAGTCTTTCAAACGCGATATTTCCATTACTAATCGATTTACGTCAAGAGATACAGGTTCGTTCTTAATTTTTGTGGAACATGAATTTTTGAATGTGGGAAGATTGCATCCAATGAGACTTGGTGAAAAACTGTTAGCACTTTCGGAATACGAAAAATCTATCTTAGAAATTAGTAGCGTTGGTCGTAATATACTTAAAATTGAAGTTAATTCAGGGTTAGTTGCAAACAAATTAGTGGAAAATTCGGTATTTAAAGACAATAAATTGATAGCTTATATCCCCTCACATTTAACAGAAAAAAAAGGTATTGTAAGATCGGTTGACATATATCTAACAGAAAATGACCTTGTTAAAGTTATAAAATCAGAGTGTTCTGTTAGTAAAGTTCAGAGAATGTTTCGAAAAGTAGCAAAAGACTGAGTGATTGAGAAAATCCCACGTCAAATGATAGTTGTCACATTTGCAGGTAATAAAATTCCCCAATTTATTTATATAAATTAAGTCAGATGTCCCGTAGACACATATGGTCATCATGTTATGCAGTGTTGCAATTGTCTTCGTTACGGCCACTCTGCATCTCAATGTAAGGGAAAAAGGAAATGCCGAAACTGAGGCAAAGAAAATGATAACGAATGCACTCAATGTGATAATTTCTGCATATTTTGTAACTCTAATTCACACAATTCGACAAATCGATATTGTTCAGAATACAAAAAACAAAAACGAACCAAGGAAGCAATGGCACACAATTATATTTCTTTCAAAGAGGCCGAAAAACTTATTGACAATCCTTCCTACACTAGTATTGTTAAAAAAAAACAGATTTGCTCCGTTACTGTCATCCACTACTGAATTCCCTTCATTAGTTTCCAGGCCAAATACCTGTTCCAATATTGCTCAGAGCTCATCAAAACATTTGCCTCCCATTGCAAATATTTCAAATACTGCAGCTTCTACTAGAAAAAAACGAAAAATACACCCATCGTCTTCTACTCTTATTACCGCTCCAAGCGAATTTAGCTTTTGTGCTAGCCCCGTATTCCAGTTCGGGAACTATAATAAAAATGTATCTAAAAATAACGATGAATATCTTAAAAATGAATTCGCTACTACTTTGAAGGATTCAATCAATAATTTATTTTTAGACATTCCTGCTCGAAACCCTACGATTAATAGTTCAGTTCCCTCTATACAAGATGTAGAAAATATAATTAACAGCGTGATTAAACATTTCTTTACCTGATATGGCCGGTTTAAAAATTGTTCAGTGGAACGCTAGATCAGCGTACTGTAATAAAAACTCTGTTACGCAACTTTTTACAGAAGAACACTTTGATATAGCTCTTATTTCGGGAACTTGGTACAAACCAAGTATGAAATGTCCTTACAGGGATTTAATATTATTAGAAAAGATAGACGTAATAAACGAGGTGGAGGTGTTAGCATAATTATCTTTAATAATATTAAATACAATAATATAGTATTCAACCAAACATTTAATAAAAATATTGAAGTTTGTGGCATTGATATAGATGTCAATGGCACCAAAATATCTGTGGTTAGTATTTATCGTCCAGGTAGCATTGCAGTCACAGGGAACGACTATGTTTCCCTTTTTCAACAAATTCCGCATAATTTTATTATTGGTGGCGGCTTTAACGCCCATCATGGAGCCTGCGGCTCTATAAACAAGGATCATAGAATCATAGCGGTAACATACTCATGGAAGCTTTAGAATACTTCGACAACTTTATCATTGCAAATGACGGATCACCTACCAGAGTCTCTGCCCCTGGCTCTCCTCCATCATGTGTTGATCTTACCCTCATTTCGTCCAACTTTAGCTCACAATTCTCTTGGTCTGTTAAAGCAGATACGTATGGCTCTGACCATTATGCTATCACATTTGTGTTACAACTCAGAATTGATAATATTAATATTACCCCCATTCATAAGTGGTCTATGCGAGAAGTTGATTGGGCATTGTTTCAAACAAAAATTGATAACGATCTCTCCGATATTCCGCTTTTCAACAATACTAACGAAGTGATTAACTTTATCACCAATTCAATTACATCCTCGGCGGATACAGCTCTTAAAAAACTTAGCCCTTCTCTCCTAAAAAGGCTCCTCATCCCCTTGGTGGAATGAGGAATGTCAACAGTTAGTTACCCAAAGGAAGGAAGCCTACAAAACGTACAAGCGCAATATTATAACTTTAAATTATATCAATGTAAAAAAATAGATGCGCTCTGCAAAAGAACCTTCAAATTGAAAGCCATACAAGCTTGGGCAGACTATTGTACTCAACTCCAGGGGCGTAACAGAGGCCCTCGCAGCATTAAGGTTGCGGGGGGGGGGGCAATCGATCAGGGGCCCCATCTTATCATCTGATATTGTGTAAAAATCTGTTATTGTTATATTATTTACGTTGTGTGTTTAAATTTAAAAACGTAAATTTCTAAATAGGTGT
Source organism: Diabrotica virgifera virgifera (assembly GCF_917563875.1). Classification (NCBI taxonomy): domain Eukaryota; kingdom Metazoa; phylum Arthropoda; class Insecta; order Coleoptera; family Chrysomelidae; genus Diabrotica; species Diabrotica virgifera. Next base: position 128,065,407 of record NC_065448.1, read on the forward strand.
ATTCGGCCAGTGAATCATCTCGTATTTAGAAACTTAATGCTTTCTGGTCTCCCGAACTTTTATGGTGACGACAATAAACTATAATGCTTTGTACGTGACTATTGAAAGATTTGAGAATTGTAATTTGTCGAATTTTAGAACAATATTTTTAAATCTAGAAATGGGTTTTCTCTTTCATCTTTACCTACGTTTAGTATTTGGATACAATTATCCAGAGGCGTAACAGAGGCCTCCGCAGCATGAAGCTTACGGGGCAATATGTTAGGGGCCCCATCTTCAGGGCCGTAACTACGATGTTAGGGGCCCCGGGGCAAAGGTGATCTAGGGGCCCCCTGCCGGGGGTCTGGGGGTTTACCCCCCAGCGGAAGGCGGGGTCCAGAAAAATGTTTGATATTTAACCCCTTGAAAACGCATTTTAATGGATTCTATGACTAAAGTTTCTTGAACCTACATATTATATTGCTATTTTAGTTGACCAACACAAAATAATTTTGAAATCACCTTATTTTTTATTAGCTTTAAAAAATTTAAAAGAAAAACAACAAAATGAACAGATAGTAAAACAAAATGAGATAATATAATGAAACAATAAAAAGAATATTTCTTGAAACTTCAAAACCGAATGGACAAATATGAAGATATGAAGGTTTATTTAGAGAAAATGCAGGAAGAGGAAAATCAGATTGCTGAGGAGATACAGAAAATTGAAAAGGTGGAAGAGAAATTTAAGAATGCGTAAAATTCGATATGGAAAAAGTGGAAGAAAAATTGACGGAGATAGGAAAATGTCAAAAATGAGGAGACCGTCGGGAAGTAATTGTATACAGCTCTAATGAGAGCAGAATCCTATTTGACGAGGATATTAGAAAACGATATCCGGTACCTTCAGCAGTGACACTCTCGAAGGCGAATACCGTCACTGCTGTTAGATTTATTATGCTGTGCAGTGGCGACACGTGACTTTTTCTAAAGTGTTACCAAAGCCACATGTAAAAAATCTTATTTTTGAACCTCCAAAATATAAGTTTTTGTTTATTTGCAAAAATGTTAATAATAGAATTGTATAAAGAGGATTTTGTCATTAATCCATTTAAAAAGCGTTTCTCAATGGAAATTAAAGAAAATGAGGACATTCAATCTTGCAATTGGGCATTTCTTTGGCAGGTTTTAATCCGCTTCATTGCTGAAAAACTGCTTTCAACGGATGCACTTGTAGTCGGAACTGTTAAAAATAGGTTTACCAATTTAAGATCTTCCTGAAATGCATTATTAAGTTATCAATATAACCTGGATCATTAAAAAGAACTGTCAATTCTGTTATTAACTTTACTGTGACAAATTTTTGTCCATCTAGCTTTACAAATTGATGAAAGGCATATATAGCAAATTTTTGTCCATATAGCTTTACAAACTCATAATATATTGCCAAACACTCGAGATGCTTTACATTAGAAAATCTATTTTTAAGTTGAAAAATCATAGTGTCAACAATTTAAAAAAAATCGTCGATGACACTCATCCATGTTTAATTGCACGCACACTGAAATAGGTAAGTTACCATTGTAACCATTCCAAGAAGTGGTAACAAGAGTTCTATTATCCACAGTCCACGGCACCATAGCGCACCCACGCCTTCGCCTTTCAAAATTTTCAGACACGAGCCGTTTCTGCCCGTCCGACCGATTTCGTTACCACAAATAAAAGTGGTAACAAAATAACCTGCAACCGAGTCGCATAAACTCGTCGATATTTTCGTGGCTTCTAGATATTCTAGTTGGCTTTTTACTGAATTACTATTAATTAACACTCATATTTCTATTGTAAAAAAAATAAAATGGAATTATTCTACAGTAGTTATAAAATATTTTTATTTGCAAGATTCTTAACTGTTACCAATGGTAACAGTGGTTACATGGACGCTTCGCCAGTGATGCTGTGGTACTGGTAGGGCTGATTCCAATGTGCTCATTCCATCTTACCCTTACCTTTATTTTCAATATGTGGTACCATGTGGTTCCGTTCACGTACCAAGATGTGGTCTGGGTAAATTGGTTAAGGTTAAGTCAAAGTAGCTGGGACCGGGGGCCGCTATTCCGGTTGCATTTTAGTTTTTATTTCACCAAAATAACTAATTTCCTCAGTAACAATATATATCTTTACGAAAGGTAGCTTTTATTACATAAATATATTATGGGGGCCCCAGCTTAGCCCGGGCCCCTCCTCCAATGGCAGTTTAGGTTTTATTACGCCGAAATAACTAATTTCTAAGTATTAATTTAAATTTTTATGTTAAGGTCTTGGGAGCCACAGCTCAGCTCAGGCCTGAGGGGCCCCTTCTAAGGGTTCTGTTCCAATTGCATTTTAGTTGAAAATACTAATTTCTCCAATGGAAAATTAAAACTTTATGTTCAGTTCTAGGGTGCCCCTGTAAGGTCTTTTTAAAATTGTGTCATTTGAAAATATTTCGTTGGGATCGACTTTTAAAATACATATTTTTATTTTCCTCGTTAAACTCTATGCACCGGCAAAAAAGGGGCACCTGCGGGGCCCTCCTTGGCCGGGGGCCCTGGGGCACTGCCCCGGTTGCCCCAATGGTAGTTACGGCCCTGCCCATCTTGTCACCTAATATATGTAAAAGTGTGTTGTTATATTATTCTCATACATACGTTTTTTAAGCAGTGCGAATTAATAAAATTGTAGATATTTATATTTGCTGATAGTAGTGCATGAAGAAAGTTGTTCATCTCATAGAATAATACTTATGTAATCATTTAGTAATTTTTGTTCTATTTTATTCTATGCCAATAAAGATAAAAAATGTAAGTCGTCATAAACAATGCCTGAATACACTAATAGCTCAGTAAATGACAGTTTTGGAGTGAAATTATCAGCGTCACGACGGACATTTATTTGCTTGATTATTTCATTCGTAGGAGATTCTGACCAATAGAAAGCTAAAGAAATCTGAATTAAATCGATAATTTTTGATAATCTCCCGTCGTTAAGTATATTACGTCAGATGCCCTTCGTTGCTACGAAAAAAATACATTCAGTGACATTAATGACAATTATTAATGTTTTAAAAATTATAAAAGTGATGACTTTCAATCGTCAAATATTTATAAAAACTGTGGGTTTAATGGTACTTACATAAATAAATTACAATAAAATTTTGGTTTTGAACAGTTTTATTCATGAAATAATCGCAACAAATTGCACTCGACCTCTGAAATTAATATAGAATTTTTGCTCTCGTGACACTTTGACATAATTTCACTCGCCTTCGGCTCGTGAAATTAAAACTGTCAAAGTGTCACTTGGGAAAAATTCAATAATTTCAGAGCTCTTGTGCAATTACTACTGACAATTTGGATGTAGGTTCTAGTTACACTTCACTTCAAAGTTGGACTTATGCCGTTGATTGCTTTTACTTCGGGGGGTGACACCTCATCTTGGGGTGAAAAACATACATTTAAAATAAGTCCAGAAATATATAAATTGACTAATTATAAGAACTTTTGTTCTATAGAGTTTCTTTATGTATGTTAATACTTTTCAAGTCACTTGCGAGTGAAAATGTTTATTTGTCAACAAAAAAACCACGTTTTCAGACGGGTTTTTCGCAAATAACTCAAGTATTTTATCGAATTATTATTTGTAGCAAAAATGTAGCTTATGAGATGCATAAAAATGGTGTACTTATTCATGAAGTCTATCGACACAGTAAAAGCACAGTTGACGCCCATGAAAAATTATTCTTATTTGTCCAATTCCAAATCGAATATCTCAACCTGAAATACCCAAAAAATAAAGCACTTTTCGGGAAAAACTCAATAAAACTTTTTAAATGTTTCAAAAAAGCTTTATTTTTATTTTTTATAAAAGTTTCTAGGACCAAACTTATACGAGTTACGCTCAAAATAAAGTTGGCCCCTTTTTTGGTAAAACAAAAATCGTGAAAATCTTTTACTTTATACTTATTTACTAAAATACTTTAAATATTTATTGCTTATTATGAATTATGATCTGTAAGATTGACCGGTTTGAAGTTCTTATTTTTGAAAAAATTTGGTTTCATAGTAAAAAAGTTTTTTTATTTTGGAAAAATGCCTTTTTTTTTCAAAATAACTTAAAAAAGTATTAGTGACACGAAAAATCTCAAAGAGTAAAGAAATGTAGGTTTTGCTGTTAATTTGGCTTTATTTTGTTTTTCTGTAAAACAAAAATTGGTTTAAGATATGGCTGTTTAAAATTTGCATATACTCGTGATTAGTGACTCTTTCAAGCCCTTTCAACTAGAACCCTTTCAAAAATAAGCACTTTGAACCGGTGATACTTACAGGTCATATAAAAAACTTAAGTAATTTGTAAAGCGATAATGATTAGTTTCATTTGGGGTGCTAAATAAGGGGAGATTTTCACAATTTTTTGTATTTTAAGCGTAACTGGCTTAGTTTTGATGCTAGAAACTTTTGTAAAAAATAAAAATAAAGCTTTTTTTAAACACTTTAAAATGAGTTTTCCCCGAAAAATATTTAATTTTTTGGTTATTTCACGTTGAAATATTCGATTTGCAATTTGACGCGTAAGAAAAACTTTTCACGAGCTACAACATTTCTTTTACTGGGTCGATAGAATCTCTTTGTTTCATTTTTTAATAAGCTACATTTTTGCTAACAATATTCTTTTCGATCAAATACTTACTCTTTGAACTATTTGCGAAAAATCACCTAAAAACGTGATTTTTTTGTTGAACAATAAACATTTTTACTCATAAATAGTGTGACCAACTCCAATTCAGTCGAATTCGGGACAAGGCTGAAAAAACACCCCATTTTTTTAATATTATAGAACTTTAGTATATTATCATTTTATGTATTATTTAACATTTTTATGCTGATGATATTTTTGATTTGATTCAGCCACAATGGGTTGTAATGAAAATTCCATTTTTGTTAGTTTTTGACGTTTTGACTTCCAATCTGAAAATTGTTCTCAAAAGGGAAAAATTAGAAAATCAACTCAATGTAAATAGGTATACAGTTGAGTCCGCGAGTCTACCCGTGCGTCATCACTTAAAGCATACGAAATAAGTCGGAAATCTATTTCAAGCAACAACAACTGAAAGAAAGTGGCTACTGTTCCGATTACGGGTTTTATTATAAAATTTGACGTTATCAAATATATAGAATGTCAAATGTAAGTTTTGCTTCAAAATTTTTGCGCAGAATTACAGCTACATTTGAAGTAGCTTAATAAATTCTTTAATTATTATTGATTAATAAATAAATAAACAATTTATAAAAAAATCCAATAACATATTTTATTTTTGTTATTTTATTCACTTTGACGGAAATCTAAACACAGTCATTTCTTTACTGTGTGAATGACGTTAGCTTTGTATGTTTTAAATATTAATTGCCTAAATATAATTATTTACCTTAAAATTTCAAAGCCCAATATAAAATTAGTTGTGAAAACAACTGTTTGTGTAATATAAAGAAACTTCAAAACGCAAAAATTCGACAAAGCCGCAAAAAGTTCAACTGACTGACAGCCACAAAATTAAACAAATCAGAAACGTCAAACAAATTGTGCTTAAAATATGAAAACATACCGAATCGTCTTTTTTTGTACCTATCTCTTTTCAATGCACTGAGTCTAGATGGTTCATAAAAATAACATGTGTTGTTACTTAATAACAAACGGCAGCTGGTTTGTCATGAGTTTCATGCATGGAAGAGAATGATGCTAGATAAAAAGTATGTGTTTTATCTCGCCAGGTATTAATGACGCACGGGTAAAGACTCGCGGACTCAACTGTAATCTTAGGTTAATATAAAAATAAAATTATCATTACAACCAATGGTGGCTTAATCACATAAAAATTATAATTGTCAAACTTCCCAAAAGCAAATCGCTTCAGAACATTTTTATAGTGATTAATTCTTACTATTGTAGCTTGTTTCTTAAAATCATATTTGTCTTGCGATGAATAATACCACCATATAAAATGTGTGCATTTTCTATGTGGTATTAGAATATTACTCTAGAAATTGTCGACTTCTTTCGTCCCACCAATTCAATTTGATGTGAATTCTCAGAAAAATAACGTATTAATAATTTCAAAATAGAATTTTACCAAAACGTTGAAAATTTGGATTGCCCGGAAGCCTGGTCGGGGACGCCGGGACACGACTCCGTAATTCAGGCCATGTCCCAGATTTTCCGGGCTAGTTGGTCACACTACTCATAAATAACTCGAAAAGTCTTGAGTTGACCACTTCGGTGGTGACACTGAAAATTACACGGTATCGCCATATTTTACGTTCATTTACTGAGCTGTAACACATATAGGTATTTGTTACACATGTCGCATTTAGTAATTTTTTAAAGGGGCCCCATTTCCAATTCTGCGCGGGTGGGAGGCCCGACGGAGTTTGTTACGCCACTGGGTAAGACAAAATAATAAGTTGAAGTTTGGAGTAGGTACCTATATATTTCATCTGTTTTTCGAAGATTTAAATGCATCTAACAAATGTTACAATTAGGTAGATACCTACACAGCATCCACGTGAGAAACCCATTCCACAAGACAACAAAGAAATTTGGCAAATAAATGTAGACAATACTTTGAAGTCGCCTTCATGAAACGCCATTGATAGAGAGTAAAGATTAAGGATTTGGATAATTTTAGCTGACCAAATTTTAATAATTGCTAAAACGTATCGTGAATACGTTTGTTGTTAGAGCTGGCTCATTGTTAGGCATCGCAAATACTTACAAATTAAAATGTGAACCGATATTATTTTTATTTTTTTAAAACGTTTTTATATACTTGGCTTCGTCTTTGTCACTGTCTCCGCAAATTTTGTAATCCATTTTAAACGGAATTCTAGGCTACCCAGGCATCTGAAATTTTCAGAATAGCTCAGAACTTGCTAACAATGCAATATTTAACTGCTATTATATGGATAAATCTTCTTCTTCGTTTGACTAGGATTACTCCTGTTTGTCTGCCTCTTATTCTGTTTCAGTTGTTGTTGACTGTAGATTGTCTTTCCACCTTATCGGCGGCCTTCCAACGGATCTTCTTGTGAAGTTGGGGGTTGCTGGACGAAGACACTACCCCGAACAAACAAACTTAAACTTTTTCAGAAACTTTATTCATATATAATTAAATGTACAATTACATTACGTTGACGTTGAGATAGGTCGCGGATAACCCATTTCTCGGTAACTAGATCCCCTGACTAGCGCGACAGAGTGCAACGACAACAAAAAAAGATGTCTCAGGTACTCGACCTTCCTATTTATATCTGTTATAGTTAAAAACAGTGCCAATATGTATTACCATATATGGTTAGATTCTATACGTATTTCAATAATGACGTGTGCTTTCTTTGCAGTCTTTCAAATGAGTTCAATACTTTGAACTCTGCTACTATCGTAATAAATTATACAAATTGCAATTATATTATTATGACCTTATTTTTATAACAAATAAATTAGGAAAATTCCGTGAGGGTTGTCGTGTACCATCACATTCTGCTATACGGCTTGTTGTTTTTACATATCTTCGCTCATCTATCTGGTTCCATTTGGTTTACATGTTCGTTATAGTTTTTATTATGGATAAATTGATTTTTTTAATTTCAAACTATTTTAAATATATGACTAATGCAATGACATTTAGATTCCATTTTTAAGTACGTCAACAAATCGATAATTACAAATTGATGGTGGCTCAGTGGTAGAGCATAAGACTGCAGATCTAGAGGTCCGGAGTTCGAAACCCGGTTGTTGCGTATCTTTTTTAATTTTTTAAATAAATAATTAAAAGTTAATATACTTAAAGTTCATATTTTATAAGTTAATTATTACATATAAATATTATATACAGTGATGAGCACGCTAATAACCGGCAAAATAGCTCAAAAGATGGAAAAAATAATACACTGCGAAACAAAAAGTGATGAAACTAGTGGAGGTGGAAATTATCGTTATAAACGTCTAAAATAATGTTACATTATATAGTTTCCCACCTTTAAACGTCTGTGACAGGAGTATTTTATAAAATTCTACTGTCACAGTCACAGTTGTCATACTCCTCTGATACGTCTAAAGGTGGGAAACTATGTAATGTAATGTTATTTTAGACGTTTATAACGATAATTTCCACCTCCATTAGTTTCATCTCTTTTTGTTTCGCAATGTATTATGCTTTCCATCTTTTGGGCTATTTTGCCGGTTATGAGCGCGCTCATCACTGTATACAATTTTAAATATTTTCTTTGGTTTATATGAGTTTAAATCCGCTAGAGAAAATATGCCTCTAAAATAGTCGATTATAAGTTATAATCATTCATACAATCATATATAACATTCTTTTATGACAGAAATTGAAACAACAAAATAGTTTATAATTTTATATTGGTTCCTATAAATAATGAAAACCTTTTATTATAAAAAGTGCTTTTTTATAAAAGTGTAATTATTTTTATGTAGGTAATGATGTATACCTATTTGATTTGGACCTCATAAACTTAGTAGACTTTGTTACATGTAGGTAGTAGGTACCTACCTATTCGTCACCATTCTAAATTTCTTCTTTGTATCTTATAAATTCCTGATAGGAATAGGAATTATTTTATTTTTAAAATATTTTGTATGGTTTTTGTATCCCTTACTTATTTCTCATGCTACACCATTGAGAATTGATCCTATAAAGAATAATTATTGGCTATAGAGAGGCACTGAACAAATAATAAAGAAGAGGGTATTATATAGTAGATTCTGCCGATTCTGGTTTATCTATGGCACTCAATATTTCAGCCAATAATGTAGCATATGTATTACACGAATCGAAGTACACACATGTACACAAATCGAAGAAAAGAAAACTCAACATAGGTATGTACTTATAGGTAGATATCTACAGTCAAGAAAGAATAACGTCGAAATCTTCTCCAATATGAACTTAGCAAATAATTAAAATCTAATGAATAAATGAATGAAAACTAGGTACCTAACTCTACTTTGAGACTAAAATAACACATTAACCACTAATCTCAGAGATAAAATTAGAAAAGCAAAGAATCGAGAAGATGAAGTCATTCTTGGCTACCGCTACCAGAGCACAATAAAAACCGATATTACACAAACAGCGCATGAAAAGAAACGAAATAGCAGACCTAAATATGGCTAATATAGGTATATCTTATCTACCTACTCAAACAAAAGCCATGGAATTGAACACTAGGCAATATCCAAGAAATTTTCAGAAAGTTCGACAAAGTCGACAGAAGTACCCAGGATAAAAACGTCCTGGAAGATGTCTACAAGTCTATATACATGTATTGTAACACCTATGTTTAATAGGGCCATATCCAACCAAAATCAACCAAACTAACTAACCAAAATCTCACTATTACCTACGTAAGAATAGAGAAAATCTGACAAAGTAGAATAAAGAAAGAAAGGTTCTTCGAGGAAGTCGAAGACACTCCAGAATTCACAAAAGTTTGGCCAAGGATGGAACTGCGACTCAAGTCGATTTCCTGAAAAAGAAAACCTAAACTTATAAAGAAGGTATTTGCATTATTATGCCATGAAAAGGTTTTTGGATATTTGATGCCTTTCCCACAGCCGTTTACATTTTTATGTAGAGGCCAGGATCCCAAATGTAAGAACTTCCCTGTCAGCCAATGTACTGTTTTCCGTAATTTTTACAACATATCATTTTTAAACAGCTATAACGACAGTTCAAAATGTCGATGTAATGTAGAGAATACTGAATTTTCTCAACTTATTTGTTTCGCCTAAGGGAGGATACCGGGATCTAATGGAGTGTGACATGGCACGCTTGACCAGTTTAAGCCAGGATCCAATGGAGTGGCAAACTTCATCAGTTTACGTCGGCAAAGTGAAATAGAAAATTTAGGAGAGTGAAAAGAAAAGAGAGGATGGTTGGCACCCCAAGCGTTACTGTGAAATTGGTAAATATTTACTTTTTGATAAAATCGGTAGGACATGCTTGTCCCTAGATTTCGAGGATACATCACCAGTGTTGGCGGTAGAAATTTTAGGAAGTTGATTAATTCATACAATGATAAAAATTCCATCATAACGTCGTTATGCCGGATTTATATTCAGCCTTTGCCACTGCTAATGCCGCTGTCGGAAATTTTGCCCGAAATACGATATCGACGCGAGTGAAGTGTTCACACCAGTCCTCATCAATGTCGACTATGTCCTCATGACTAATACTCACTCGCATTCGCGCTGCCTCTCCTCTGACTTCCTTCCAAAAACCGACTTTTTGGGAAGCGCCGTGCAATGACAGCATGAGCAGCGGCAGCGCGAGTGAGTTATTTACACAGTCACGTTGCCCAAAACTCTCTGTCCAACAGGACTGAGTGTAAATGCGGTATTAGACCGCAAAATTATCACAACACTGACCGTACCAGGCGCAAGCCGAGTTGGAAGGATTTGTTTCAGCTTCTGACTTATTTTGAGACGTGCTCATTTACCGACAAATATAGAACAATTCGCGCCGATTCAGGTCGACCATAAATAGAGAGTTCAATCGGCCATAAATCACAAATTCTGAGGGAAATAACACTATTGCATGTTGCGTTGATTCCCTTCTTTAGTTTTTATCTTTTTCCTTTACATATTTTCTATTTCTATTTTCTACTTCTATTAACAGCGTCGGCCAATGTTTTTTAAATGCATCAATTTTATTCGAATCTTGAGAAAACTAATACGTAATACAATTTTTAAAAATAAATTTTTTAAAAAAATTTAAACGCAGAATAAAACATTACATTATTACAGAGGGCCGAAAGTCCTGAAAACTTCTATAATGTTTATTTTAATAAGTTGCAGGGGTGAAAAAGAAGAGAAAATTGAGTGTGATTTTTAATTTCAAATATCTCTCATTCAAAAGAAACTTTTGTTTATTTTAAAGAACTTTCGGCCCTCGGCAATAATGTAATCTTTCATTCTGCGTTTAAATTTTTCAAAAATATTTTTAAGTTTTTTCAGGATTCAAAAAAAAATAATGCATTTAAAAAGCATTGGCCAGATTTTTCGCGCCTACGCTCTTTTAAGAACAAGATTACTGATAGTTATGTACCTATAAGTAAAATTTTGAAAATTGAAAAAAATATAATTTGTGCGTTAATGGGTAAAAAATAACTGAGAACACAAGTGTAGGTAGCTGCTTCAAATTACTTGTAGTAGTATTTTTCGATTTTTAAAAACAGTCTTTTAAAACTGATCACTCAAACGCTTAAACCATCGCTTTATCTTTGACTAGCTCATATTTTTTCCACCCTCGTTGAAGCTGACATAAAGACCTCAGATGTAAAAAACAGTGCATGTTTTCAACACTTCAGCTGCACATAATTCTTGCCAATTAAGAGATGACAAATTGTTTATTTTGTGTTGGTTGTGTCGACCCACGGATTTGGACGTTTATAGGGGTCAATTCCCAATTCGACAATTATCTCTTTGTTTCTTCCCTTCTCATGAACTCCTCAATCCGGAGGGTTATTGTTTAACTGTTTAGGGATATTCACACTTCAACAGTATCTCTACGAAGTGTCCGAGTATTTTAGTATTTTTATTGTTTTACTCAGATATTTTTTCATTAATCATTTTTATGTTTATAATAATAATTCTATTTGTTTACAAAATTAAATATTTGATTCTAAAAGAATGGAATGTGTATTTTATTTTGTTGATAAAAATAAATTAATAGTGTATCCTAAAATATTATAGTAAATACCTACTTATTTTTATTTTAGTTATTAACTTTTATTGGTGCTAATAAGTATAGTATGCGGTCTACCTGTGCATATCTATTACAGTGTGCAAAATAAATTAATTTTTGTGGTTTATTCACAACTAAAATAGTAAATTGATATGACACAATATTAATTTATAAAATTAAAATAATATTTCTTCTGTCTGTAATTAACTGTTTGTTACACTATGAATCTTTATATAGGGTGAAAGGCACTTATGGAATAAAATTATATCTGTCCTTGTTATAAAAAATAATAAAAAATGCTGAGACCCGTCAATTTTTATATGCACATTTGCCATTTTTAAACATATATTTAAATGTACATAATGATTCACGCGAGCCTTTATTTTTAATGCAACACCCTATATATTTTTATATTTTTAAAAGCTGCCTGACAACCTGATTTCAGCGAACTAAGTCATGTATGGTGTATTAAAAATAATACAGGGAGAAATTTTGAAATTATAATGTATGGAAACCGGTGAAACCACTTATGGAATAAAATTGTTTGAGTCCTTATTTTACCAAATTATAAAAAATGCTAGGACTTGTCAAATTTTAAATCCAAATATACACTGTTTTAACAAATTTTATTTAAAAATGAATAACCATTTTCAATTTCGTTGCAAAACGAAAATACAGCCGAACCATATTCTAGTCCAATCAGAGAGTGCTGCAAGCACCTCTACCGGTTTCGAAACTTATTAGTCTCTCATCAGCAGGCACATATGCTGCTCTCCCTGATCCAACTAAAACAAACCCCAGCGTGCAGTCCCGAATTGCAACGAACGAAATTTATTTATTTTAAATTTTATTTATTTATTATTTAGCGTATGGCACCTGACACATTTCTTCTTCTTCTTTAAGTACCGTGCCCAAATTTTTAGGCGTGGGTAGCTTCCATAACAATTTGCCGATTTGCCTGACACATGCCTTGTTACATTTACATATATTTTGTATAAGACAATACATAGGTTCACAAACGTACATCTAACTTATTTACATAGTCTATCGACTCTGGAGTCGCCATCAGGAAATCCTCTGATCTGCCATGATATGATCTTGTGGGACACTGTCACTGTTCTGTGATATGATAGATGGTTTGTGGTTGTCCACAGTCACAGAGTGGGGATGGTCGTTTACCCCATTTGTGCATCATGTAACCACATCTGCCGTGTTGGGTTCTGATTCGGTTCAGCATAGACCATGTGTTGCGTGGTAAGTCAAAGCCTGGTGGTTTTTGTGTGAAGCAGGGTAAGTTGCTATTTTGTTGTTCCATTCATTCTCGAGTACATGTTGTCGTTAAATTGAACTCATTTTCCACAGCCACCTTTGCTGTTTTTATTGGTGGTCGTCTGGAGCGTAGACGGTTATCGTTGGCGGCATCTATATCTTGATGGATTGGCAGGTTTTCATTATCTACTATCTTTCTGTACTCACTAGTGAGTGCGTGTATGCGTCGTAGTTTGGGTGGTGGAATGTGGCTCAGTACTGAGAGCCATTGCGTAGGGGTGGATTTGATAACTCCAGCAATCATTCTCATTGTATTATTCAATTGGGCATCTACTTTGTGTATATGTGCCATGCTGAAGAGCAGTATTCCGCAGTTGAGAAGACTAGGCCCAGGGCAGATGATCGCAAGGTGGAAGCCGATGCTCCTCATGTTGTGCCGCACAGCTTCTGGATGATGTTGTTTCTGGATTTAAGTTTTTCCGCTGTTTTTGTCAGATGTTCCTTGAATGATAGGGTTCTGTCAAGAGTCACCCCAAGGTACTTTGGTGTTATATTGTAGGCGAGTGTGGTGTTTTCGAACTGAATATTGAGTATTATTCCTGCAAACTTGTTATTAAGTGGAAACTGGGAACCTCTGATTTTGTAGCGTTTGGTTGTAGCCTCCATTTACGGAAATATTTTCCCACTACGTGTAAGTCCGCCGTGAGGATTTCTTCTGTTTCTTCAAATGACTTACACCTTGTTGCAAGGACCGAGTCATCGGCGTAACCAAACTTCCTTGATCTGGTTTCTGGTATATCAGAGATGTGTAGGCTAAAGAGAAGAGGAGCCAGGACAGATCCCTGTGGCAGTCCATTCTTCAGTTTCCTTGGGGTGCTGATGTCAGATCCCATGACCACTTAAATCGTTCGGTCGGCTAGCATGCTGTTGATTATTCGAGCGGTGGATTTATAGGGGATTGTACGGAGGAGCTTGTATACCATGCCTTCTCTCCAGACTGTATCGTAGGCCGCTGTTAGGTCTATGAATGCGGCTGCAGTTATAAGTTTTCGCTGGAACCCTGCCTCAATAAATGTGGTAAGTGAAAGAACCTGATCTGCTTCTTTTGGGTCGGAAACCTGCCTGATCAACCGGTATTGTTTCAAGCAGCTTTGGGCTAATTCTATTGTAGATAAGGCGCTCTAGAAGCTTAAACGTCACCGATAGTAGGGCTATTGGTCTGTAATTCTTAGGGTTGTTATCATTTGGTTTCCCTGGTTTTAATATGGCAATGACCTTCGAGCGTTTGAGTTCCTGTGGTATGATACCGGTCTTCATAATGGTCGTGAAAAAGTGGGCTATCCATTCTCTCGCATTTGCCGCAGTTAATTAAGAATTCGGGATGAATATTGTCAAAACCTGGGGCTTTACCTGGCTTTACATCCTTTAGAGCAATAGTGACTTCTTCGGAAGTGAAAGGGCGGGAGTATTCGGTGTCTGTAGATTGGAATTTTAAAGTTTTGAGGTCTCGTTTTACCTTGGTTGTATGTGGCTTGTCTTTCGGTGCTCTAGATGTTGATACCAGATGTGAGGCAATAGTGTTTGGGTTAATTGTTCTTTTGTTTCTTGTTATAGAAGTTCCGCTTTCTAATTTTCTTAACAGTGTCCATGCTTGCCTGCTTGATGTTTGAAAATTAAGACTCTCTACAGTTTCGGTCCATTTTTGTTGTCTCGCCGCATCTAGGCTATGGAGCAGTTCATCTGCTATTTCTTGATCACCACTTTCAAGGAAATTTTGGTACAGTTCTTCACTATTATGGGACCAACCGGGAATGTATTCTTTTCGATACCCTCTTGGTATATGCTTTTTGGCCGTGCTTATTACGGCTCCAGCGAATCTTTTGTAATTTCTGCCGGTAGGGGGTCCTAGAGTCTTGTCCAGTTCCGTAGAAAACCTACTCCACTTAGCTTTCTTCAGATTCCACCGTGGGCGAGGTATGCAGTGGCGTAATGAGCATGGTTCCGCGGAACCAGGGCCCGGGCCCCGCGGGGGCCCGCTTTAATACGCTTTTTGCTTCTTTTGTTTCTAATTTGATGGGGACATTTTGAAATACACAAGTACACACATAAGAAATGTAACTGCTTAACAGATTTTAATTTTTGTGTAGGTACTTGTGTAGGTAAAAACGAAGAATAATTATTATTCCTCAAAAATTTTGAAAACAAAATTAATTGAAATACAGGGAATGCTGTTGTAAGGGTCCCAACACATTTTACCTGCTTTCCAAACTAGTCCATTCATTCACGGTTTTTGCTCTAAATTTTAAAGAACCGCTTGGATTGACATGAAATTTGGCATACATATAGCTTACATGTCAAAGAGAAAAAGTGATATTGTGCCGATGTGTGCTTTTGCCCTGGGGGTGACTTTCACCCCTTCTTGGGGGGTGAAAAAATATATGTTCAAAATAAGTCCGGAAATGGGTAAACTGACTAATTTTAAGTAACTTTTGTTCTATAGAGCTTTTTCGCCAAGTCAACACTTTTCGAGTTATTTGCAAGTGAATATGTTAATTTTTCAACAAAATAACCACATTTTTAGACGGTTTTTCGCAAATAACTCAAAAATTAAGAACTTTGTCGAAAAAAACGTTCTTATCAAAAATATAGCCTATAAAGAAGTAAAAAAAATGGTGTACGCGTTAGGTCTCTGGATCTCGTAGGACCAGAGTTATAGCCAATGAAAAATAGATTTATATTCACCAAATTTCAAATAGAATATTTCGACGTGAAATATCCAAAAAATTAAGCACTTTTTGGGGAAAACCTATTACATACAACTTTTTTAAAGTGTTTAAAATAAGGTTTATTTCTGTTTTTACAAAAAGTTTCTAGCGTTAAATTTAAGCAAGTTACGCTCAAAATAAAGTTGGTCCCTTTTGTTTTTGCAAAAAAAATCGGGAAGACCACCCCCTAATTAGCAACTTAAATTAAATTAATCGTTACCGCTCCACAAATTATTTTACTTATGTTGTGTTTATATGATCTGTAAGTTTCATCGATTCAACGTGCTTATTTTTGAAAAAATTTGGTTTCAAAGTAAAATTTTTAAAAATTTAAATTTTGAAAAATATGTGTTTTTTTTCGAAATAACTTAAAAATTGTTAGAGATACCAAAAATCTCGAGAAACAAAAAAAGTTAGATTTGCTTTTCTGAATATCATGTATTTTTGAAGTTATACTTCTTTACGGGCGTAATGACGGTGAAATTTTATATGGGAAAACCTAGCGACCGGGCGCATGCGCATTATAACTTTGTTCTGATTGGATGTTCAAATGACATGACAAAAATTATCCAATATGGCAGCTGTGGCACAGCTGTGGGACTGTGGTTTGATTATAATGTATGCTTGTTGCGTTTTAAAATTTGTAGGAAGAGAAACAACAAAGAAAAAGTTAGTTAATGGTTATACTGCCTTTTTAAATAGTTTTCATATTATATTTTTGGACTTATTTACATAGAAGAGATGATTGTTGCATGCCAATGTGAAAGCTCATCAAACTGTGACTAGTATGAATGCCGCAGATCTCGCTTATTCAAAGCTAAAGAATCTTTCACTGGTAAGTGTTTTATAAATAGTTGATCAAATTTTGTTATGATATTTGAACATAGCCACTTTGCACGACGCAAGTGATTTCGAAATTTATTAGTCGTTATACGGGCTCCGATACCTACCTTGAACCTACCAAAATACATAAGTACCCAACAAACATTTTAAGTTGATTTAACGTTTCATCAGCTAATTTTAGAAGCTTGCATGTTGAACAAAGGTAGTCGATTAGTTTGTTTATGCATCTGTTCAGATTCTAAACAGGCGAAAAAGGAGAAGATAATCAGCTTAAAGCTGAATAAAGTAGCATTTATTAGCGCTTCTTCAACTTTTATATGGCTATTCATATTGCTACTGTACCACTTCTGCAAAATGAAGAAATACTTATTCAGTTTCTAAACAGCTTTACTTTCAGCCTTTGTTCAGGTGCTTTTGACCAATTTTCACGTGTTATATAATTTGTTTCCTTGCTGAAAAGTAGCTTTTGCAGATATTATACAGTCTATTTTTCAACTCTTCTTCAGCTTTTTATAAATAAAACAAAAATGTTTTTTTTTTATATATTTATTACGATTTATTATCGACATTAGCTTTCTTTTAACTTCAATTTCACACTTATTTTATTATTTTATTTAAAATCGTAATACTTACTTTTTTTATTTTATAGTGTCTTCTGTGCGATTTGAACCTGCTACCTCTCGATCCATATATCACTGCCTATCCCACTGAGCTAATCGGGCACTTACCAAAAATGTGTATTTTATTGTATAAATGAAATGCTTTGGAAGCTGAACAACAGCTGAAATAAATTTGAAGAAGCGCTGTTTATTTGTCGAACAAAAGCTGAAAATAATTATCGGAATTTTAGTTGAATAACTTCTGAATACTTTCTGCAAAAGTAAACAACGCCACATTCACTAAATTTTAGCTGAATTGAGATTGATTATTAGCAGAACAAAACACTCCTGGGATTTACCGCGAAAATACTGTCTTGTCTGTAAACGGAGATCAAAATTTATTTGTTTTTCCTATTTTTATAGTGATTTTTGCGTAAGTTTTAAGTCAAAATGAATAGGTGTAATCCAGGTAAGTACGTTGTTTATTATTTATTCTTTAAGTATACAAAGTGTTTGTAAAAATGGATATTAATAATTATCAATATTATACATTTAAAAAAAGTTAGGTTAATTATTTTTTTACATTTAGTATTAAACTCATTAAATTATGAAATATTTTGGTCTTAAATAATTAGAATAAACCTGGGATATATTTATTTATATAAGGAGACTGATATTAACAAACTACTAATAAGTTACAAATCTTCTAATTAAAATAATGGGTAAATAAAAAGTATACTTTTATTATTATAAGAACGTAATATGAGTTGCCTATGCATTGGATGAAATTTAAAACTTCTTTTTTTCTACTTATGTACCTATGTAATATTGTAGTTAATATTTGAAATTTTAATTAGTTTAATTTATTACAGAACCCCATTTTAAAATCGTTGAGACGATAGAAGCTGGAAGGTCGGTCTTAACTGTTGTTCCACACAAGTGGATAAAAACAAAATTTTATTTTGGCCACCAAAAAACGTGAAAAATCTGATAAAGGATGTCAATTCTACTCCAGACATTACGTGGAATAAAATAATATGTCGCATCAAAAGAAATTATTATAAAAATCGCATTGCAGCTGAAACTGAACTTTTAGAAATGTCGGGAGGTTCGGCAACGTCTTCAACTGATTCCGAGGTTTTAGGAGAAATGAAAGAAAAAAATAAAGTAAGAAACACAAAAAAGGTCACTAGTCAACAAAATTTTGAAACTCTGTTTGCATCATCATCGTCAAAATTTTGTTCGTTTCAACCAATCATACCGGAAGAAACTCCTGAGCCTGTTGTTGAAAGCGAAAATATAATTTTGGAAACCAATTTTTCGGATGAGGCAATTATTTCTCCTGAAGCAATTGCAAATGCGCAGTTTTTAAATGTCATCGAACAGGTAAGTTTTTATTGGAAACATTTAAAATTATTACTTTAATTACTTTTTTTTGCACCCTTAATTATAAGCCTTTGATTGGAGAAGAAAGTAAAAACGACATTATTAACAAGTTGAATGACATTGAGCAAAAATTTAATCAGTTTAAAAATTATATAACAGAGAGCGTAAAAGATATGTTGGTGAAGGCAGTTGCGGCAATTAAATCAGATTTTGATGCCAAATTATTGTCAGCAATGCAGAATTTTAAAAACAATCATCAGGATGATGACAATATTCAATTTGAATTTCATGCCGTTTCAACCTCACAGGAGTTAAGTCAATTAGAGGAAAATCTCAAAGATCCAAATTATGAAAAGAAAGTAGTATAGTTATATTATTTCAGTTTTCATTTAATCTTTTAAATTTAATGTTGATACTGTTTTCTAGAGAAATTATTTTAAAAAAATTATTGGTAATATTCCTGATACTAGTAATGGTTTGGATACCTGCTATAGTATTGTAGATTATTTTTTTGAGAAAAAATTTATGGTGCAGTGTTCGTGGACGGGAGGAAGTAGAAGCAACACTGAAAAATGTTGTATTAAAAATTGCAAAAATATTTTAGAAGTGTTTTTTACAATAGTCCAAAGTTCCAATAAAGATTTTTCGAAGGCTTTGTTGAAAAAATTTATAATTGGAATTACAAGAAATGCAAAGAAGCGTAGTTTAACTGGAGGCATCCGCCAATCTTCAATACATAGAAGAAAAAAATCAATGGTTAAAAAACAACGTTTAAGTGGAAACAGAAAAGGTGTTGCTCAAAGACAAGGTAAAGGTACCTATATTAAAAAAATGTATAACATAAAAATTATTATTTCAGGCGAAAATGAAATTTTTTATGAAAATGAGCAATCATTTAATGAAGAAAAAGAATATGATGAAGATAACGATGAATATGGTATGGAAAAATATGAAGCTGACGGTGAAGATGCTATAATAGAACATGACGAGGTTGAAGAGGAAGATAATAATGATACAGACACGGACTAAAAGAACATTTTTATTAAAAAAACTTTTTAATTTACATTCAAGTTTTGTTTATTTTTAATAGTGTGTAGAAGAGGAATAAAAACAATTTTACTTTCATTGTATTTTATAACAACCATTTTACAAACAACATTCTCTAGCAAATAAAGTTTCATATTATTTAAATTTGTAATGTTGCAAATATATATGTGTAAATTTGATGATCGAATGGGATAACTAAAGAAATCTTCTTTTTTCTTAACAGATTTTCCATGTATGAATATTTTACCACCTTTTTCTGATGCAGAATTCATTTGAACAATGTCATTGTCATTTGTTAAAAACCATGAATTTTTGAAAACATTACTTAAACAAAAATTATGAGAATAAATGTAGCACTTGATAACATTCCCCCTTTTCTTAATTTCTGGCTGTAAACTTGTCTTTTTTGTATCATTGCTCAATATTAAATTTCTTTCGCCAATTCTATTAACAATTTGCTGCAAACTGTTATTTCCTTGGCGCAATAATTTTTTTAGTTGAAATAATGTATTCTCAAATGGGTACGTAGATATTGTAAAAAGTTGTCCAAATCTATTAACATCATCAACCACATGTTCTAAGTTATGAATGTTGCTTGTAATAAATTGTACGCCATAAATAATCTTAAAATCATCTATATATTTTTCAAACATTAATTGGGCAACCGAACGATTTTCAGCATACATGTCAGAAGAACATATTCTAACAGCAACAAAAAGAAGTAAAAAATGTTTATAAACGTCAGTGTTCAACACATCTTTTAAAATAACAAATCCAATATAATTAAGAAAATTGCGCCATTCTACTCCTTTCCAGTATGCCAGGCAATCTAATCCTCTTGTGGAACGATGAATTTCAGATGGAAGTTTCACAGATATTAAATGTTTGGAGATCCTCTCAATATCACGAGCACATAGCTTACTTGAGAAACCCATAGAACCATCTTTCCATCCTGTTAGACAACGCTTCATCACACCTAGCTCTAAAAGATGTAGTTCATCTGCTACTATAAAATCCTGCACCATGTCAACTTCGGAAATTTTCAAAATTGGTGACTCTTGCCCTTTATGGTGCTTACCATAATGTTTACTTCTGAATTTTGCATCAGTTCTAAGAGGACATTTTATATCAGGAAATACAACAGTTCGAGAAAGATAAGAATATTCGCCTTCAGTAGTGCATTTAAGGCATCCATTAATCCCATTGAAATTGACTACACCTGTAAAATAAACTAGTCAATTTAAGCAATAATTAAAAAAAACAGATACCTTTAATAAATGCCCGTGCAGGTGAATCGCAGATAAAGCATCTAATTTTTATGTGAATCATATGCCCATTAACACAGAGTCCATTTGATTGCAGCCGCTTAACATCCTCAACAAAAGGCTCCAAAAATTCATTTATATCTAGAGGCTTGTTATTTCCATGGAAAATGCCAACAATCATAGGTTGTATATCAGGCATTTCATATATGCTACATAAAATTGGCCAAAACTGACGTTTGGAACTTTTATATATTGGCAACCCATCTATATTTACATTGAGCTGTATTAACATGTCTTTTGACAAGTTTTTAAAAGTGTTCGTTAGACAAACGTCAAGACCTTGATGCCAATATTCTCCACCCTGTATAACTTTACAACTTTTTTTCGTATTTTTTGGCGTTTTTAATAATGTTCTAGCATCGATAAATAAACTAGAATCATACTGTCTCTTGATTATTTGTAGGAGATCTTTTAGAGCTGCATGTGTAATATTATGTCGGATTGCCCAATTTCCTAATTCGGTACTTGAACAAGGCAATAATTGCGTTTCAGTATCTTCTGTTTTAAAAATGTCTTCATCAATAAACTGGTCACCATCATCTGATGTTTCACTGGTTTCCATTAGATTATCGTCAAGATCACTTGATGTGCTAGAAATACACTCCTGTTCTTTAGAACCTATGTAACAAATTATTTTTTATTTAAAATATACTCACAAAATTAAAACAAAATTACCTGATCCTGATGCTGTGTCGTTAGCTTTTGAATGAGAAGAAACACTACTTGGTGCATATAGATTTTTTAAAAACTCTTCATAATTTGAACGGTTTACCTTTAATTTTCGGTAATAATGGCCAGATTTTTTTATTTTTTTAAAATTTTGAATTGATTTTTTATCCATATTTTTTAAATATTAAGTAAAGCACAGTGTATATCTTTTATCTAAATAATTAAAATTATATAGCAAATATAAGCAATTGTATAATACTTAATAATCATCAGCTGCAGAAGCCATTTTTCATCGAACTTAAGTATACACCTTTTGCAACGAATATGAACGATTTAATTAAATTAAAGCTCCTTTTCAGCTTTATATCAGCTTTTATAAAGTTGCTGATTAAAAGTACTTACAAAAGTTCTGGACAAGCACTATTTCAGCCCAGAATATAACTGAATAGAGAAGGTTGAATAATGTATTATGAACTGACTTAAATAGCGCTTCCCCAGCCTCTTGTTCAGTTTTTTTTACATTGTTGATCAAAAGTAGACAAAAATTCTGCAGCAGCGCTAGTTCAGCTTAGCATTCAGCTGAATAAGATATGCTGAATACTATAATACAAAGTGCCTTAAATAGCGCTTCTCCAGTCTAATATTCAGCTTAAGTCAATTGGCTGCAAAAGGGCTTACAAATAATCTGAAGCAGTGTTTGTTCGACATATTAAACAGCAAAATAGCTTAAACAGCCTTTGTCACTTTTATGCGACTACTAATCAGCTGCAGTACTCAGTATTTAGCTTGACCAGCTATTATATGTTTGTTGGGTAGATAGTATGTAATACTTTTATTTACATAATTTGATTACCATCAAAATTTCTATCAATATTCACCTAATATATTGTTTTCTTACTCTATGTTTTGTTGTATTTTTCAATTCTAAATCATTTCAATTCAAAATCAAAATAATTTGATTTACATAAGTTAAAAATGTCAAAAGGTTAATCTGTTTAGTTAGACGATCTTCGCACATAATGACAAGCTGTCTCTGTGGCGAAGTTTTAATGCGAGTGAATCCCAATACAACGCAAATACCAGCCGCGTGGTAAGTTGGTTCGAATCCCAATAGAAACTTTTATTTTTTTATTTTTTTTATACATTTTATGATTGTAAGTATATTTATTATATAATTTTATTTTCAGAAAATACGTATTTAGTTAAAAATTTTTCCGACAATTAATGTTCAGAAATCATTTGTGGCATTTTTAATGTGTTTGTGTGTGTTTTATTTTTTTATTATTTTAATTTTTGGCACTGTTTTAATAAAAATGTTTGAGAAGTAGTAAGTATAAATTAATTTAATATTTAAATAAAATATAAATAAAAAGTATATTAATTTCGTTTATAATCATATAATCATATAATAGAAGTATAACTTCTTACGTGCGTACAAAGTACACACACATTCTTTTTTTTGTTTTTCTGTTGGACAAAAATTGATTAAGATTTGGTGTTTCTAAATTTGCATACATTCGTGATCAGTGACTCGTTTAACCCCTTTTAACTACAGCCCTTTCAATAATAAGGACTTTGAACCGATGAAACTTACAGATCATATAAACAATATAATAGGATTCAAGAAACTTATGAAGTCGTAACGATTAAGTTCATTTAAGGTACTAATTAGGGGGTGATTTTCTCGATTTTTTTACCAAAACCAAAAGGGACCAACTTTATTTTGAGCGTAACTTGTTTAATTTTGATGCTAGAAATTTTTTTTATAAAACAAAAATGAAGCTTTTTTTAAACATTTTAAATAAGTTGTAATGAGTTGTCCCCGAAATGTGCTTCATTTTTGGTTATTTCACGTTAAATTATTTCATTTGGAATTTGACGAATATGAACCTATTTTTCATTAGCTATAACTCTGCTTCTACTAGGTGTAGAGACGTGATGTATACCCCATTTTCTAAATTTTTTTACAGGCTATATTTTTACTAAGAATGTTTTTTCGACAAAATACTTACTATTTGAGTTATTTGCAAAAAACCGTCTAAAAGCGCGGTTATTTTGTTGAAAAATGAACATATTCACTGCCAAATAACTCGAAAAGTATTGACTTAGTGAAAAAACGCTAGAACAAAAGTTACTTAAAATTAGCCAGTTTATCCACCCCCAAGAGGGGGTGAAAACCACCCCCAGGGCAAAAGCACATATCGACACAATATCACTTTTTTTCTTTGACTTGTTAGCTATGTGTATGCCAAATTTCATGTAAATCCAAGCGGTTCTTTACAATTTAGAGGTTTTGCAATATTTTACCGTTAAAGAACGGACTAAACATGTTTCAACTTAAATATAAAGACTAACCGCCAGGGCCTGCCTACACGTGATAACTCAAACACTTGTATATTAGCACGATTCATGAATAAAATGTCGGTATACTACAAAGTTGTAAATATTCATGGCAAGTTTTATTGCAATAATCCCAATACAATAGGGTCGATACTGGTGTTTATAGAACAGAACCGTCATCATTCAGCCTGTACTTTTATAGAAGTAGGTGATTCTAAAGCGGCCGTTTCACATAGCAGTTCACTGTTATCGCAGCGACTGTTAGGTAGGCGTGGTTTGACTGTCACCTTTTCTTCGTTGTGAATCATACCACTTCGATCGCAGTAGACTGTTATAAGAATTACTGCGATAAGTAGAAATAATTCTAGTTTTGCTATCGCAGTAACTTATTTATAAAATAAAAATGGCGAAATCTGGCGAAAACACATTACGTTCTCGGACGAAAAAAATGTTTTTATTCATTTAAGAGAAAGGATGCAATTGCAAAAATTGCGGAAAAGGTGGGTATAAATTATAGATAAAGAAACCATAAAAATGAAGATAGTATCCCTAAGAGCAACGTATCTACTAGAAAAAAGGAAAATTCATGATAGCCAACCAACAGAAATGAGCACAGATGATTATTTACTGTCCAACAGTGCCATGGTTTTAATGGTTCTGTTAATAAATTATTTTCCATGTCACAGCCAGGTCTGTTTAATAACGGTGTGTTCACTCAATATCTTTTTTTACTGTATGTTCGTTTCGCCACCGAGGGTACTTTTTTCCATAACATTTTTTTTCTTCAATAGTAATAAATAAGTTGTTACACCATCTACACCTTTTTTTTTATTCGGCGCCATCTTTAAAAGCTGACTATTTCATTTGGACATACGGGTAGTGAATCAGTAGGTAGCAGTAAAACCCATCGCAGTAGATATATCCCCACCGCTAAAAGCCGCTGCGATAACAGTCAACTGCTATGTGAAACTGCCGCTTTAAAAATTGAAATTAAATTCTAAATATATACCGGATTTATACTCAGCCCTGTTCGGCAGGGAATTGGACAGGGAAGTGGGCAGCGTGAATGTGTAAATAGCTCACTCGCGCTGCTGCTCGTCATGCTATTGCTATTGCACCTATATACCCCAATAGTCGGTTTTCTGTGGCGGAAGTCAAAGGGAGGCAGCGCGAGGACGAGTGGGTATTCACATTCAACTACTCTCTCTCTCTCTCTCACTTGCCGCCGGCAAAGGGTCAAGTGAGCAAGGGAGCAAGACGATGCTGTCATCACATTCCTTTCTTGTGAGCAGAGCCGGATTTAAGGCAGTGGGGGCCCCTGGGCAGAATTGGTGTGGGGGCCCTACCTCCTACCATTAAAAAAATGTTGATCTAATTTTATAAATATATTTTTAAATAATAAAAAGTACAAGAGCTGTAACTTGTTACAGTAAAATATTAAAAATAATACACTCGGGTGCAAAATTAACCGGACACCTTAAAAATGGGTAATTTTTGATGTCTCGCAATTCCTAAACCTATGTCCGATTTAAGTGATTTTTTAATATGTTATAGCATTATTCTTTAACAATACTGTTTTAATAATATTGTTGCTAAACAGGTAAATTTTCATTGTATACGAGGTGTACCAATGAAACTGTGTTTTTTTCTTAAATTTCGCATCACCCTGTGGAATATTCTAGCATTTACAAAATACTGAAATTGAAATCTAACTACAGCCTCATGTTTTCTAAACATTTTGCTTTTTGGTTCATGCGCGTACATTGGACCATTAAAAAGTTAGGTAATTTAACAACTAGCCATGTTTTTCATTAATACAGGGTCTTTTAAAATAAGTATGGCAACCTTTAAAGGGTAATTCTGCATGAAAAAATAATGACAGTTTGCTTTATAAACGGTATGTCCGCAAATGCTTTGTTTCTGAGATAGGGGATGTTGAAATTTTTCTTACAAACTGATGATTTATTTATTGCTTTAAAACCAGTTGAGATATGCAAATGAAATTTGGTGGGTTTTAAGACGTAGTTATGCACATTTTTGACATACAACTAAGAATTTAATATTCACCATTGGCGCGCATACGGGTAATATGACAGATCATATTACCCGTATGCGCGCCAATGGTGAATATTAAATTCTAACTTGTATGTCAAAAGTTGTATAATAACTACGTCTTAAAACCCACCAAATTTCATTTGCATATCTCAACCGGATTTAAAGCAATAAATAAATCGTCAGTTTATAAGAAAAATTTCAACACCCTCTATCTTAGAAATTAAGCATTTGCGGACATAGGTTTATAAAGCAAACTGTCATTATTTTTTCATGTAGAATAACTCCATAAAGTTTGCCATACTTATTTAAAAACATACTGTTTTGATAAAAAACATGGCTAACTGTTAAAGTACCTAACTTTTTAACGATCCGGTCCTACATAAGCGAATGACTCAAAAAACAGATTGTTGAGAAAACATGAGGCTATATTTGGGTTTAAATTTGAGTATTTTGTAAATGTTAGAATACTCCACAGGGCGATGCGAAGTTTGAGAAAAAAACACAGTTTCATTGGTACACCCGGTATACAATGAAAATTTACCTGTTTAGCAATAATTTTATTGGAACGATATTGTTGAAGAATAAGGCTTTAACATATTAAAAAATCACTCAAATCGGACAACAGGTTTAGGAATTGCGAGACATCAAAAATTACCCATTTTTAAGGTGTCCGGTTAATTTTGCACCCGAGTGTAGTAGGATGTATGGTTAAAGTTCGGGAAGTTTTCGAGGTATTTTAATTAAAAATTTCTTGATTATGTGGGACATATCTAGTTGCATTAAGACATCGTGGCCAAGGCCCATTATAGGGAGATGATTCAAACACTCTTGGCCCATCATAAACTGAAGTCGATTTTTGATTAACTTAAATTTTGAGAATGAGCTCTATCCACTGCAGTTAGTTAACATCAGAACTAAATATAAACAAAGTGTCACCTCAATTTTTTAAAAGCATCATTCATTTTCTTTTCTTTTAGCAGTTCATACATTTGAAGTTCTTTGCTTATATTTGATGAGCTGATTTCCTGTTTAAATGCATTGAAGAATCTTACAAACTGTACCAGATGGACACATAAGTTTTCATCTAAATGATTGCTATAAATGTTGGCAAGCTTTAGTGAGTGAGCTTCAATTTCATTGAGAGTTAAATTTTCCAATTTTCGAAAATTATGTAAAAATCCAAAATTGGAATGAATGGATTCATATGTAGACAGCCTCTGAGTTAAAGATGTAATGAAGTGACCTATATAGTGATGAAATTTTGAGTTCTAAACTTCTCTGATGTTGTCATATTTTTAGAAATTGTCACGTCTTGACTGTATAATTTATTTAAGTGATCTAAGTCTGCCATTCCTTAATTAAGGTCAATATTTGGATCTTGAAGAATACGACTTGTGCTGTTTGTCTTCCCTAATATCCTCTCTGTTTCCAGTAAACACATTCGATTATAGATACAAACCATTTGCAATGCTACGAGTTTTAAATTATTATTCGTCTTCCGAAATTTTGGATAATGCTCCTTTAATCTGATTATAACCTTTAACTAGTTCTTTTGCGGCATCACCTTTATAACCATCAAGTAGTATTTGCTCTTTTGCCACGGTCATAATCATAATATTTTTGCCACTGTATTAAATAGTGTGATGTTATGCCTTCTGGTCCCAATTAATTAAATCTCAGGTTTACCGATAACATTATATTTAATTCGAAGTCGATGATTCACTACATAAGTTGTTTACAATATTAACTTGACCTATCCTATACGTGAATACCTTCCAACTACATCAATAATCATAATCTTCTTTCTCGACCGAGTTAATGTTTATATACACATTTAAATAATAACAAAACATGACAATTCAATGTTACTTGCGGTTATTGATACAAGAACAGATACTACATGGATTAATGACTTTGAATGAGTTTTAAACATCTTTTGTACAGGGTGATATTATAATACCATACCTCCCCGTTTTGTTAAAATTACATATTTTTAAAATGTGATGCTCCTCTTTCCCTTTTACAAAAATGTTTATGGTTTCCTAATACTATTTTCAAAAATTAAATTTCCTAACTATCCTAACTAACTGTAACATGGTACGTTTCAGAGTTTTTTTTTTATCCTAAAAATTGTTTATTATTATCACTAATTCACTTTCTGTTCCGTCTTGCTTTTTAGTCTTTTCTCCATTCACAAAACAGTGTCCACATAAAAACAGTGACTAAACCTATCGGGATTTTTAATATAGTCTTTTAGTGCCTATATGCATCTCCTATAAGCAGGGGAATAATCTAATCTACCTAAATAAAAATCTCGTATCTAACTAAAAGTCCTAAGCTAAGCTAATATTACTCGAATAAGTAAAAAAAATGTATTCTTTACTCTATTAATAATTTCTATTTCAGTCTTCTTTTGATTTCTTTATATACGCCTTACTAACTTTAAAATATTGTACCTATAATAAAAATGTAATCTCTCTAAACTTCTAATAACTCTTTTGTAGCTATAATAAAGATTTAATCTCTGTTGCTGAATGTCTAAAAATTTCACTTTTTGTGTCCCTTTGCTTACTATCTACTAACACTTATTGTAAGATATTGTCTATCCTTAATTCAAACACTTCCATTTTCCGCGAAAATTTAACCTGAATTCATTATATACAAAAAATAAGTTATTTATAATTTACGTTACTTTAGAGTAGAGAAAAAAAATTTACAGCTTTAATTCTTAGACATATTTCAATGATTAGCTACTTATTTGCTTAGTATCTTCTTAATTTTGCTTCTTTTCTTGCAATTTTTATGTGTCTCCTTTCATTTTTCCCACATATTTTTCTACTCTTCTTCTTGTCTGGTACTACAACTATATATTTCTTCATTTTTCTTCATATAACAGCACTTCTACAGTGTACATAATTCATCTTCATATACATATTTCATATAACAATCATATATCATTTATCTCATATATCATTTCATATAACATCATAATCATCACTTCATATACTAGCTCCGATACCTTCGTTTTACCTTAATAAAAGAGGTTTCACTCGGATGTCTTAGTTCTCCGCCAATATTAACCCGAATTTTCGCCCTGATCTGTACGCACCATTAAGGTGGTATAGTTAACTCAAAACACGAAATAGGTATTTTATGCGGTTCAAATTTTTCTAAAAATATCACAACCTCAATCCCTTGCTTTGAGGCCGTTGTTTATTCACGAATAATCATGAATAAAATAGGTACCCTTCAAAACACAGAGTGGGTCTCTAATAAGCGTTCAAGCTTCTATAAATCATTAGTACCTTCCTAATTTGACAAGAGCAGTGGGTTTCTTATTGTCTCAAATTGACTCATAATATTTAGCTTATAATATTGTTAGTTCTTCTTCTAATCTATATAGTTCTTCTTCAAATTCCTTATCTCGACTCATCAGGTCGGTTCGTTAAAAATATATCTCTTGCTTATAGCAATGTTTGTTGTATGTCATCCCTAATCATTATTCATTAAAAAAATCATTTATATATCATTTATCACACAAAATTATTAATTCAGGTTCATATCATACAAAATTTAACACAAAATCGATGAAAATGTATCTATATAATCAATAAATATCAATAATAAAAACAACTGGCTAATAAAAATTCAATAATAGTATACATATTCGTCAATAAAAAAATAGCATATGCAAAAGTCAGATAAAAATATTCAAAATAAGTTTATATCTCAAACTTCGATAGAAATTTTTGGAAAAAAATTCGATATTCCATAAAATATTAAAAAATAACCGTACTAAAAATCGAAATCGGATAGAGATTTTTCAAATAAATTCAATAAAGATTCAAAATTCAATAAAAATTCAAGAATAGCATATATAATAGACTTCGATAAAAATATTCAATTCAAAAATCACTTCATGTTTCAAAATTCATAGATATTCTTAAAAAAAATCGATACTTCATAAATTATTCAAAAATCAGCAAAGATAAATATTCAATGTTCAATAACAATATAAAACGAGGGAAGCATTTTTAATAAAGATAGACATTCTTACTTACATTTTATTTCCACTTTGTCTTTACACTGTCGCTCACTGGGTTTCCTGTCCATCTTCGCCGTCTCCGTTTCCAAGCTGGTGCCGCCATCTCTTCTCCTTTCAGAAGACCTCCTCTAGTCTGCAGGATCAGCCATGTATTAAATAGTGTGATGTTATGCCTTCTGGTCCCAATTAATTAAATCTCAGGTTTACCGATAACATTATATTTAATTCGAAGTCGATGATTCACTACATAAGTTGTTTACAATATTAACTTGACCTATCCTATACGTGAATACCTTCCAACTACATCAATAATCATAATCTTCTTTCTCGACCGAGTTAATGTTTATATACACATTTAAATAATAACAAAACATGACAATTCAATGTTACTTGCGGTTATTGATACAAGAACAGATACTACATGGATTAATGACTTTGAATGAGTTTTAAACATCTTTTGTACAGGGTGATATTATAATACCATACCACGGTCTGCGTTGCTGTCGCTTAAAGACGCAGCTTTTAAACATTCTGTTAACAAGTTGTATATATATGTAGAGGAAGTGAAAAATACATATAGTTAGTTCTTCTAAGAAATTAAAGAATGATGTGCTATGCTAATACATGATAACACTCAGTTGCAGCTTTTGAAACTAAATTTAGAGAGTGGGATACACAAGGAATCCACAATCCACTCATCCACAATTTTGCTATTGCTATTTCAGTATCAATACACTCAATTCTTTCGTGTGTTTTAGACATTTCGTGATCCATAGATAAGCCTACTATCTGCATGTTTCCAATCACAAAATCCTCTGTAGCTAAAATGTGTACGAACATTAGATTTTACAAACGAAGCAATACACTCACCCGGTGGAAGGTGAAAACATGAATAATGTATTATATTATCACTCCTACGCTCCTTCATTTTATACTTGACATACATTGTCGATGTCGAATTCCTGTATCTCCTGCCAATATCTGTTTAAATGAACCTCTTATGTTTGAGGCTTTGTGGGGGCCCCGGGCAGCTGCCCAGCCTGCCCCCCCTTAAATCCGGCCCTGCTTGTGAGTCATTCGGTAATGAGTTGTGAGGACATTGGCGAGGAACTGATGTAATAAACACCTCACTCGCATCGATATCGTATTTCGGGCAATATTTCCGTCAACGACAGCAGCAGTGGCAATAGCTGAGTATAAATCCGGCAATAGACAATAGGGGTAAGGATAACTAGACACTATATTATAGACACTAATTTATTTTTAAGAAAATCTCGTCGTTTGATAAAATATATCAGCCCTACCGTTATCCAAGGTTTTTTTGATATTTTTTTTATTTAAGCGTTTTATCTCCCTAGAAGTTTGTATGAAATTATTTAACTTATTTATAAATGTATCATATTATGTAATTTGAGAATCTATTTTGTTCATATAAATTTTATTCCAATGTTCATTTTTAAAAAGCTGTGTTAGTCTTCCGGTATTAATGTTTTTAATTATGACTGTAATTTTGGATGTAGAAAATTTTTGAGTTTTATTATTTATAAAAACGGCTGGCGTAAAGTGATCAATCATGTGAGTATGAAGAACGATAGGATTAATATTAATTTTTGCACGATTGATCATTTTTGACTGTTTACCGTGACAGATTTTACGTCAGTAGGTACATTTACTAGCAACTCGACGGTAAGTAATCCAACTCGACGGTAAGTACTCCAACTCGACGGTAAGTAATTCACTTACCGTCGAGTTAAAAAATCTCTTAATTTTAATTTATTTTTTGAAAGAATAAAGAAAACTAACGAATTATTTCTTAATATTGAAACTTATGGTACAATTTGTTAAATTATTTAATGAAATCCCACTTGTTTGGGCTGTGGTTTCACTTCTAACAGAAACTCCTGCAAAATCGCATACATTAGTAGTATCCAACATTTTTTCTCTTCAAATACGCGATCAAAGTCTTTTCCTCGATTCTTAAATTCTTGCCTTCGCACCATTTTTTAAAACTTTGGTAGGTATTTTGATAACGGATTTTGGATTTTTCGGGAATAATTGCGGAACACCCTTCTTCCCAAGCCCGTTCAATCTCTTCAAATTCACTTTCGCTCATATTTTAATTTATAATAATCAAAATTGTACTTAAAATTATTGACAACTAAATAAAAACTCAATTCTCCATTGTTGTTATGCACCCTTACTACCTAACAACCAAAGTATCTATCTTGATAAAATGAATGAAACTAGTCAATATGACGAAAATGTTTAATTTTATAATTTATAATGGCACGTGCCATTATAATCGTGCAAAAAACGTTATAAGCATGTCGAACGTTAAGGGTAACCGATCTCAGACAATAATGGGAGTCGTCGCTCCGCTCCTCCTCCAAACAATTGTCTTCGATCGGTATAAAACCCTTACCGTTCTCCATACTTAATATACTATTACTGTTTTAATAGTCTATTGTTGTTTTTTAAGTTTCTAACGTCAAAAGTTAGTAAATTTCGATCAAAATAATGTTAGTATCTTTTTTTTTGGTTGGTAAACATTTTATTTTTCAATAGTATTAATTTTTTTGTTAATTTAAAGCCAAATTGTTTTCAAAATTGAGCACTTTGAAGCGGTAAAACTTACAGATCATATAAGCCAGGGGTCACTTGACATGTTAGCTATGTGTATGCCAAATTTCATCTCAATCCGAGCAGTTCTTTAAAATTTACAGCAAAAACCGTGAGTAAATGAAGTATAAATTAGTTTGAGTTTTTATGAAATATTTTATGATCTATGATGATTTTTATTGAATGTTTTGGGCGGGGCCCGCATCCCAACTGGAACCAGGCCCCGCTGATCTATCAGTACGCCACTGGAGGGATGGATGTGATTATAGGAATTTGGGTTCCTGCCTTTATGATTACGGGGCGGTGTCAGAGAACAAGGACCACAGAGAAACGACACAACCGCACTAAAAACGTGTACCGTTTTTGAAGACGCATGCGCGAACCTGGTTGCTTTAAGTATCGCCAGCATGCTAATTCTGTCCCTCCTGGTTGTTTTACGATAGTCCGTAGGTGTGTATGGTAAATACTCGACTTAAAAGTTTGTTTTGAGCATATATAATTATAATAGTTAAAATGTCTGGTTACTCGTATGTGTTTCACGGATGTTCATCTGCGACAGGAAGAGAAATAAGTTTATTTAGATTTCGTAAGAATAATAACAGGTAATTGTTATTGCTTTGTAATTTTTACATAAGTATTAGTTATTACGTAGATATCTAATAGTCTTAATTTGACTTGATTAAATATTATTGATAATAAATCATGACGAAAGTTATTCATTTTCTTGAATTTAATTACTCCTACTAATGCATAAAAAACTAAACTTCGCTCTGCCAAGCAAGGGATATTTCAAATTAAAAATATTAAATTTCGTGTCAGACGCAAGTCTACGAAGGGTCAGCCAGGTCAAAAATTCAACAGATGTTTTCCGTATGTTATCGCACTCCAAGATATCCTATTTTTACGAAATAAAAAAATATAAAGAGTTCTATACACGAGAATATCTGATTTAAACGACAAAAACAAAGTACGATTCAAACAAAAATTGTTGGAAACATAATTGGGCCGATAATTGAGAAAATCTTAAAATTATAGCAGAACAAGACTTCAAAATTGCAAAAACACGGTTGCAAATAAACAAACTTACATTCAATAATGAAAAAACTAAATACTTATCTACCTTTTGCAGTGCAGTATACAAAAATTGTCTGCCAACTTTTAATTATTTAAATATAAATAACAAAGGTTACCTATATATATGGATTGGAGTGTAGTGTTGTTTTCTGAATAGTTTGTTTTTTTGAATGTACCTAATATCTTTAGAAACAAAGAAAGTAGACGGTTTTGTAGTTTAACATGTCTTTTGTCGATGCAAAGGTACAAAGGTGGATACATCGATATTATATTGTAGTCTTGTGTTTTATTTCACAACGTATTATATTTTCCGTCTTTTGCGTTATTTTTTCGGATATTAGCGCACTCATCACCGTATATTATAGTATAGCTTTCCGTGCGTGACAAGCTTTAGGTTCTTGACGTTCGGCAATATTTGTACTGCTTAGAGCCAATTTAAAATATTTACGGAGATAAAATTCCGCTTAAAGAAACATTGTCAAATTATGAAACATAAAGAGAATTAAATGTAAAATGTCTTCATACTTTTGCTCCAAAGATATATCAGAGAAGGTATACGTTTCCAAGACAATAACAATATTGACATTCGATTTCAACATACTACAGTTTTTTTATCGATCACGAACATTTGTCACTCAAAGAGAATTGGAACTTTCAGAGTTTGTGACATTTCCGTGGAAGTTACAATGGCTGTGTTATTTTTCGATAACCCATATTAAAAAATATAATTTATTAGGAAATACCAAAGGAAATATAAAATTTATTTAAAGGAAATATATATTAAAGGAAATTTAGGAAATATAAAAACAATCAGTGAATGTCACACCTACCGTAGGAAATAGGTATATTGTATTATTGGTCTTTCAATGCCAAAATCAGGATAAACAAAAAGCTATTTATATTTATCGTTCCAATCAATATGATTTTCACCATTACTTTGCATTGTGCGATATATTTGCAACCTTTTGTAAATCAAAAATTATTCCATTATTATAAAGAATGCCAACAAAAGTCGGCCCTGCACGCAACTTTTTTTTTTCGGTGCAATATTTTATATTTATTGAAAGTCAACATAAATGCTTAATTTTATTTACGAATTTATATGTATTGTGTGACATGCCCACTGACTATTGGTACGCTGGTTGTTCAGGTTGCTTTCAAGGTCATTGGCGGCGTGCTCACGAAGGATCAAAGGCGTGTCGCTTGCGGTGTTGACTGTGTGGAAAGTCGTCCATTACTTTTTGTGCGACTGATAGAGGTTGCCCGCTTCTATTAGTAGAGACAAAACATAGATCAGGGTTGTATCTTTGTTTCCATGCTGCTGACATAAATGTAGGTCGGTATTTAGCATCAAACTTAAGTAAGAGATGTTCGTCCTCCGCCCATTTTACTAGTGCGTTCCCATGTTGTTGCATTGTTTATATTTCCACTGTTCATGGTGACTGTTGTAGTCCCCCACGTATATTGACGGGTGAGGATATGTGTTAATGACTTATGCTGGCCAGGATATAGCTGGTGGTTTGTAGGTGTTAGTAATGGTGATGCTTCCAATTTTTACAACAACATTATGAATTTCATCATTAGTACACGTGGAAACAAGGACGGCGTTTTCTATGTTTTGTTTAACGTACGTTGCTGTACCATATGATCGATGGTACGTGGCACCCAGTAGTTCGAAGCCAGGTATTTTTCCCCTTTTTCGCAGCTGTTCTTCCGTTTCGCAGTGTGTTTCCTGTAAAGCGACCAGATCGATGTCGTTATCTTTTAAAAATTTTGATAAGTACTGGCTCTTTGAATAGCTTATGCTTTCTACATTTAAGTGACAAATTCGGATCATCGGTCAGAGTTTTCTAGTCGTTGGGTCCTGAGAAGGACCTTGTGTATTTTTGCTAATTTGCCTTTTGATAACGTTTATCGGCATTGTAATGTGTCTCTGGTCAGGAGATCCTAAGATTATCTGACCGCCAGTATTTGCTAGTTCATTTAGCGTTACCCAGGGTGCACGTGTAGTATTCTACTACGGACGCGAACTAGCTCTACACCCCTGTTTTAACGAAAGTTTAAATATACAGGGTGATTCACGCAAGTCTATCATACCTACCTAGTTCATGGTCTTTAATTATTGTAGGAAACACCCTGTAAACAACATCATCTCAAAAAAGTGTATTATGTAGGGTCTATTATGAATAATACAAGAAATTTTAAAATTATGTATAATTTTTGTCAAGATATTAAATACATAAAATTTTGAAAATAATATTTAGTTTATGTAGATATCATATTATACTTTTTTAAATAATGGTATTATTTTTTAAATTAGCTAGGTCAGTGTGGTCCAACCTTTTAGACGCGCGGGCCGTATTAAATTTGAAATTATTATGAAGGGCCAGAGAACTCCATTCGTTTAAAAAAAAAAGTTTATTTTAAAAAATAATTTACAAATATTATTTACAAGTATTTTATTATGGTTTAAAATTTACATGTTATGTTTAAAATTTAACATAAAATAAAAAATCAAAGGGATATTTGAGGCAAGGGTTTATCCTCTACTAACTTTTGTACATCTATATCTATGCTAGTCGTAAGACTAATACACGCTTCCAGAGAATCGTTTTCCATGCGATTACGTGTTTTAGATTTAATATGCTTCAAAGCAGAAAATGTACTTTCACATATATACGTACTACCAAACATTGAATATAGTTTCACCGCAAAGTTACGAAGTTTAGGAAAACGATTGGAGACTAACTTCCCAAAAGTACTAATGTCTTCATTTTTCTTTGCTTGAAAAATCGAATCGGACTGTAGTTCGAACAGCTCTAATTGGTATTCTGCTGATTGGTTCTGGATGTTGACTCCCATTGGATTGTTAAAAAGCTCAAGATCGGGTTTTAGTGCATCAAACTTCGAAATCCTTTCATTGAATTCTCTTTTTATTTCTGTAAGAACTTTTGCAAACCTCGAGAAATCGACCATGGTTTCTTCTTGATTTATTTCGAAACACGCAGGAAAATGTGTGAGGTCGTTTATTTTCATGCAGTTCTCAAAAAGATCAAGTTTTTTGCGAAATGTCTCAATTTGACCAACCAACTGTGATACTGTCTTATTTTTCCCCTGGAGTTGAAGGTATAATGTGTTCAAGTAAGAGGTAATGTCTGTTAGAAATGCCAGTTCATGAAGAAATGTTTTGTTCTTAAGCTTTGTTATAAATACGTCCGTGTTAATAACAATTTCCGTTTCAAAAAACAGTAAGATCTCTTTTCTTAAAGAAAAAAAATTTCTAAGGCACTTACTTGCACTCAACCAGCGTATCTCTGAATGTAGGGGGACGTCCTTATATTCAGTATTTAATTCATCCAAGAAAGAGATGAATTTTCGGTGTCGCTAAACTCTGTTTCCTCCTCTTAAGCTGTTTACTATCTGCACTACAGTTTTCATAGTATCATTGATTTTAATTATCTTTCCGCAGAGAGCTTCTTGATGGATAATGCAATGAAACAAGTCCAGCCAATCCCGTTATGCGTACCGTCATTGCTTTTGTTCCGTCAAGAGCACTGCTTCAAATATATTTATACCGTTGATCCCGTCTTCCATGTGGTGCAGTTTTAGAAGTTCCTCAGTTACACAAAAATCTTCACTGATGCATCTAACAAAAATGAATAGCTAATTTTTGTCAGTAATATCAACATATTCGTCCAGGGCTAAGGAGTAGTATTGTCCAAGTAAAAAATACTGTAGAATAGCTTTAAGCCGGCGAAATATGATATTCTTCAAATACAGATGTTAGGTCAAACGTTTAAGAAGCGGCCCTTTGAAAGCATCTGTGTTTTTACGGCCAGACCTCCCGCATATCTATTCACAAGTTTCGTGCAAAACATTAGTTTTAGTTCGGAGGCTAGCAGTGTATTAGTACTGGAGTGTAAATACGTGTGTTAAGTGATACGAGTGTTTTGTTTGCTGTAATTATTTTGAATATTGGTTTAGTATTTTGTTTGGAGAGTGTCAAGTGTTGATTATTGTAATTTAATTAATGTGAATAGTGATGTGGCGCCCGTGGGATAATGTAAATATCGCGTACGATAACGCTGATATTGTAGAAATTGCCAGTGCTAGTGTGAATGTAATTACTAAAAAAAAGAGCTCGTAAAGAAGATTCGAATGCATTTAAATGCAGAAACACAGCAAGTATGTTTGAATGTATACAAAAATCTACGTACGAAATTCGGCTTCGATGAAACACTATTGGCACAAGCCACCTCTGATTTAACAGAAATTCCACTTTCTACTGTATATAAAATAGTTAAAAATGAACCCTATCATCGCAAGAAACGATGTGACTACAAATTTTCAAGACCTTTAAATCCTTCACTTGTAAAACTATTGAAAACCACAATATACGACTGCTACAAAAGCAATGAAATACCTACAATAGAAATAATAAGAAAGAAATTGGAAACAACCGGTCGAAATATGAACTGCTGTGAGAAAACTCTTCAAAATTGGATAAAAAAATGGGCTTTAAGTTCAAAAAAATAAATAAACGTCAAGCAATTATGGAAAGCCAAAGAATAGTCAACAGACGTAATATGTACCGAGAAGAAATTACTAAATATAGGCAAGAAAATAGGAGAATTTATTATTTAGATGAAACTTGGTATGATACCCACGATACAGTAAAGAAAGGATGGACAGATGGTTCAAGCATGTGCATACCAGAAATGCCTGCAAATAAAGGCTCGCGACTAATTATTGAACATTGCGGAGGAAGTGAGGGATGGGTTCCGAATGCTTTAAAATTATGTGGGAAGAAAATGGAAGATTGTAACGTTGACTACCACAAGAATATGGAAGCTGACATTTTTGAAGATTGGTTTGAAAACTCGCTGATCCCAAACTTGGAGAAAAACAGCGTAATAGTGCTTGACAACGCTTCCTATCATTCCCGACAGCTCACTAAAATACCAAATACATCTTCAAAGAAAGCTGACCTGCAAAATTTTTTAATGGAAAATGATTTGTATTTCGAAGATTTTTACACAAAAGAATAACTTATTGAAGTTCTACACACGAAGCAATTTAGAAAATTTTACGCTCTAGAGAGTATTGCCGAAAAGCATGGACACACTATATTGAGACTTCCCCCCTACTTTTGTGTTTTCAATCCTATTGAGTTAATTTGGGGACAATTAAAACCAAGTATAAGGCGTTCAAATAAATTTCGTAACTTTGACAAAAAGGTAATTGAGATAATTAAAAAAGAAGTAGCCAATATTAACAAAGTAGACTGGCAGAAAAGAATCGCCAAAGTGATCAAAGTGGAAGAATATTATAAGAAGATTGGGCACTTCCACATTAATGGTGGAAATAAATTTATTATTGAATTGGGCGATGATAGTGACGAAGAAAATACGGAAGAAGGAGAAAATGAGTTAAGTGTATCAGTATTTTAATTGTTGTGTTGTGCAATTCATTTTCCAAGCATAAGTGTACTAATGAAAAGACTCGGCTAAAAAAATATTTTTAGATTTTGTATTTTTAATAAAAAAAGAGCGGGGGCATGCTTGCATGTTGTGCTGAATTTTAAAAGTTTTGAACTGTATACCTAAAGTAATTTTAGATCTAACTGTGTTTTTAT
The DNA here is from genome assembly GCF_917563875.1 of Diabrotica virgifera virgifera. Taxonomy (NCBI): domain Eukaryota; kingdom Metazoa; phylum Arthropoda; class Insecta; order Coleoptera; family Chrysomelidae; genus Diabrotica; species Diabrotica virgifera. The sequence goes on from NC_065448.1 coordinate 128,104,857, forward strand.
AAAGTTCTTTTAGTGTCAGTAATTCTAACAATAACAAGATTAATTATCAAAGCTATTCTACATCAGTTATTAATGCAAGCATGCCGTAAGAGGGAGGTCCGTGTGAGGTTGAATGTTATTAAAAAATTGATAAAATTAATTTTAACACATACAATATTATGTCCTGCTTTAACGGTATTTACCTAAGTATAAACAAATATTTTTAACTACATAATATTTAATTACCAGAAAACACCAGCTGCCGGCCTAATATTAAAGAAGAACAACCCAAAGAAAGCTACAAATCTTACCTATTACACTATATAGATTGCTTAAACAATACAAACAATCACGAACTGTGTCGACAATGTTTTTAAATACATGAGTATTCAGCTCAGCTCAACTCTTCTAGATACAGTTTGATGGGAAACTGAAACACATTCAAAACTTTTGGCCATCTTTTCATCTCCAAAGGATCGCGCCATTTAAACGGCAGACCACTTGATCATTTCTCCATCTCTAAATGCTTTTTTACCTTTGACAAGCTCTAAACATACTTCATATGATGCTGCTAAGCTTGACGATTGAACAGCTGTCGGTTTTGTAAATAGAGATTTTTGTTTATTCAATTTAGCTTTAAGTTCTTTTTCCAAAATATTGCGAGCTTCACCTTGATATTTGTCGTATTTTGTTTTGTGCTGGGTTTCATAATGCCTACTAATATTGTATTCTTTTGATACCGCGAGTACTTTTCTATGGGATTTTCCCATTTTCCTTGGAACATACGATTCTCTTCGAAAATTTTGCGTTTTTTTGGCACTACTCATTCTGAATTTAACATGCAATTTATTGGCCACTGTTAATTCAACACGACACGTGCAGATGACTGAAGCTAACTGCCCGCTCATCGGGAGTGGATGTTCAAGGTTAATTTGTTTCTTAAGATTACGGAAAGTTAGACAGGGTTGGAACAGGTAAAAGTTATCAATGGCAATATTTTTGAAATGTGTTTGCGGGGGCCGCAGTTTAACGAGCCTCGGGCCGCATGCGGCCCGCGTGCCTGAGGTTGGACCACACTGAGCTAGGTAAATAAAGACAGAAATAAAAACAAAGTACCAAGATATTATATTTTGTATTTAATGTATTGACGAAATTTCGATCGTAGACGAGCATGGACTATGCTAGACTTGCGTGAATCACCATGTATATTTAAATTTATATTTATATAGCGCCCATTTGAATTTAAAAGTTGACGTGTTCCAGTATTTTTTATAATTTTCTAAAAATAAGGACAGAAACAATTTTAATCCATAAGTGGTTTCCATACTTAATAACATCAAAATTTTACCCTGTATTATTCATTATACACCTCAGATGATTTAGTTAGTTAAATTCAGGTTATTAAGCAGTTTTTTTGAAAATATAAAAATATACAGGTGCTCCATTAAAAATAAAGCTTATGGACTTTGCTAGACTAGTAGCATGAATCACCCTATACAGTTAAATTATGTTTAAAAAGTGCACATTTATATATAAAAATCGACAGACCTCAGCGTTTTAAAAGATTTTTTGAAACAAAAACAGAAATAATTTTATTCCATAAGTGCCTTTCACACTGTAGAAAACTTTCATGTCTCAGATTTCTTGTAAATTGAACTGATTTCTTAGGACTTCCATTATTTATTCAAGTATTTTAGTCTCAAACTTCTTTTTATTTCTTCTAAGATTCGACAATTAAAGACCTTGGGACCAGAAGGGGACAAGCCACAATTTTGTCAAAAATGAGTTAAAGCAGAAATCGCACAGAAGACCATATATTAATGTTCCAAACAGAAAATTTCAGCTGTTTTCTCATGGATGGCGCCGCTGTAGTAAGTCCCGCTGTGTCACCATTACCTTATATTGCAACAGAAGGAGACAAGCCACAGTAGTAACCAACATGGCGGCGGAACATTTCCGTGCACGTAAACGGAAAATAGACTTAAGTTTGACTATGAACACAATGACCAATATTAATTAAATGAAAGCGAAGATGACAAAGAATACAGTATCCGGAAGTAGCAGCGATTCGGAAAATATAAACTTAAGAACAATAAGTTTATTAAATGTGTGGCTTGTCCCCTTATGTTATATTTTTCGAACCTAAAAGGTGTTCTAAAGGTTTTTGTGGCTTATCCCTTTTTAGTAAAATACCTAATTGATTGTAGGAAAATAAATAGGTTTATACCCCACAGACTTTTTGAGGTGTCTTGCCAACTCCAGAAAAGAAGGCGCCTTCTAGATGGAGACACAAGGATACCCAACGACATAAAAAAATAAGCGCAAAACTAAAAGAAATCTATGTTACGAATATATAAATACAATAGGGAAGAAAATAGAACCAAAAAAATAAGGTACACCTTGCGGTTGCATAAAACAGTGTACCTAGACATAAATTGGTGCTTGCCAACACATTCTACCAGATACTGAGAATAATGAGCCAATGGAAGACATTGAACATTTGGACAACTTTTTAGAAATTGAAAATATTAACAACTGAATTATTTTATTGTTGCATTTTATGTTCATTTTTTAGAATATAATGTTTATACAAAAGGGGATAAGCCTCATATTTTAATATAAAAGGGGATAAGCCTCAAAAACTCAAAAAATGTCAAATAAACATTTGTGTTACTTTTATTGTGTATTTAATAACATATTTCGAAACGATTATGGGCCTTACATCCGAGAAAAATGTAAAAATTGGATTTTAAGATTTGAAAATAAGTTTAAAATGATGTTTTCTCCAAAATATTGTCTCGTGGCATGTCCCCTTCTTGTCCCAAGGTCTTCAATTCAGCATGTTTCTTTAGTCTTGTGGCATGCCCATATTCAGCTTGTCATCATTATTATAGGTTGCTGAAATTTATAAAGTTAATTGAAGCAAATGTAGCACAATAAACAATAGCAGAAATGCCAAAATATGATACATACTGATGAAACTTGCAGAATTTGACAATAGACGATGCTAACATTGAATTGGTAAAACAGCTCACATACCTACCTGGGTGCACAGATACCTAACTGAGGACGCCATCGAGGAGGAGGTAATACGGAAACGGTTAATGCTTGCTAAAGTCAAGCGTCCACAGACCCGCATCGTACGCATCGTACGCAACGGATTTTAGTTTGACAATCGATAATGCGATCCGTACGATGCGGATCAGTGGACGCGGTTACATAAGTTTCTGTACAAGGCAAACTAAAATCCGTTGCGTACGATGCGTCCGATGCGTACGATGCGGGTCTGTGGACGCTTGCCTTAACAAAGCATACCTACTTCTCTTTGCCGCAGGTATATACCTATTTGGATCCAAAGATCTTTTGGAAGTACTTTTACCCAATTCAATAACTACCTTTGTCAGCGCCAAATTCTGTTGGGTCTCGGTATTCGCGTCCTAAAATGCTACATATGCTACAGAGACCTAATCACTTAAACTACCTAAGAGTATTGAAGCGTTCGAGATGTGGGTTCACACTCAAAAGTTTTAAATTTTTCAAATTCCACAAAGTCAAAGTATAGAATATCTACCAGGACTCAAACGAAACTTATGGTTCATAAACATAAGAAACTTGTGCGACATACCTCATGTCAATACAATAATATGAAGAGCAGATGAAGAATCCTTACGCACAATCCAACCAGCATGAACTCCTACACGCTGCGTAGCTTAGGTACGTACGGCATCAGAAGAGGAAGAAGATGGTATAAATTATTATTACCTTTTATTTTATCTTATTTTCTTTCACTTTCACAGAATAATTAAGCTTGTTCGCCCTATTGTTAAAATGTTTCTTTAACTCTTATCAAACATTTTTAATTTTTTGATTCAAATATTAGTGGAGTCACTGAAGGTTTTCACCTCCGATTTCGTTGAACCTTCATCGATTTTCATGAAAATTGGTCAGTAGTTAGAAGATACTTCAAGGAACAAAGGTGACATGATGCCAACTTGCGCTTTTACCCTGGGAGTGGATGCCACCCCCTCTCGGGGGTGAAATTTTTTTTATTAAAAATAATACCAGAAACAATGGCGACGCGTGACTTTTTCTAAAGTTTTACCAAAACCAGATGTAAAAAAATCTTATTTAAAAAAATATTTAACCTCCCAAATATAAGTTTTTGTTTTCAATCCTTTCCTGTGGGATAAAATTAAACAAATCACTATTCCCAAATTATATGTATGTAATTATGTATATGTAACAGGTATAACAATAAATAATAAACAAACTAAACATATTACCATACACATTACATATTACATAATATTCTACCATAAAATTAACATAAAAATGAACAAGTAGGAAAAAGAACAGATTTTGAAAACTGTTGTTTATATTTTTTCTTCCATTTTCAATAATATCATTTTTTTCTTTAAAATAATATATAAAAAAATATACAAGTAGAATGACTTTTCAAGTAGTTGATCAATTACGCAATACGTAGCAACATTCTTCCATGTTTAAATGCACGCACACTGTAATCTGTAATAGGTACTAAACCAACGTTACCAATCTTCAAAATGGTTACAATACTGATATGCACCGCGTGCCCGAGCGCCTTCTCTAGACCCGTCGGTCCTTCAAAATTTTCAGAACTAGTCCCGAGCGATAGCGAGGTTTCTCCTGCGTTACCGTTACCAGTGCCAGTATTGGTAACGGCATATGATAACGTGTCATGGATTCACATATCTCGCCAATATTTTCGTGCGTCTAGTTGGGTATTTACTGAATTAGGTACTATTAACAAGTATTTCTGTTGGTAAAAAATATAAATGTAATTATTTCGTAGTAGTCATAAAATATTTATTTGCAAGATTTGTAACTGTTAAAAATGGTAACAGTGGTTACATGGACGCTTCGCCACTGACCAGAAATCGATAGAGGGGCAACTACTAAGTAAAATTTGTTATATAAAATTATTAACATAAATCAATACTTTTTGAGTTATTAAATATCAAAGATTTTATTTTTTCTTAAAAAAAATGCATGTTTTAAAGCTGTTTTTCACGTATTACTCAAAAAATATTAGCTTTTGTAAAAAAAGTTATTATTACCAAAATTAAAGATAATAAAAAATTTAATACAGTCCCCACTTAAAGAACCAAACTAATGTTATTTTAAAGTGAGTTATGGGTAATTGAATAAATATATATTTTTTTCGACGAGTACTCAAATCTAAGTATTCAAGCTTACATAACGGGAAAACGATGCATTTTATACAATATACTTGTTAAGCACTTCGTCCACTTACAATAACAAAGTTCTAACTGCACCTTTTCTCAAATTGTAAGTTTTAGCCTAATAAGGTTTTAAGTGTTCTTTTTTATCGAATTTAATAAACCACGGGCGAATTTAATAAACATCTAACCACGGGCAAATATAATATTTTAGAAGAATCGCAGAGTTCTATGTGCAGTGATTGTTCGTCAATTTAATTTAACAGAGTTGTATCTAAATACACTTAGCACTTTGTAATTCCCAAACAGTAGTTACACCGTTGTTATAGTATTAATGAAGTGATTTCTGCGTGTATTATAATCCTAAATTGATTGCATGTGTAAATATAAAAATTAGGTGGCAATTTATTCAAACTACCATGAATAGAAAAACTTTAATATTAAAAATGGTTAAGTACCTATCAATTACCTAAAATTATGACTAATATTTTAAGAACTTTATAGACTAAATAATAATACTGAAGCCGAATCTATGGAAAAACATACTAAAGAAAAGGAAGCCATGCGAAAATCAAAACAAAATGATAAGAAAAGTCATTCCAGTTTTATGTTTTGACTTGGAAAATGTAATAACTTGCCCAAGATCTTCTATTGGTAATTAATTTTATTTACCAAAACTTACTATGTACAATTTAACAGGGCATTTATCCACAACAAATAAAGCATATTGTGCAATATGAATAGAAACTCTTCAGGGACGAAGTGGAAACTGCCCAGCCAGTGCGTACAGAAAAATCATAGAAAAGGTTTAAGAAAAAAATCATCTTGGACAACTTATCACTTGGAGTGACAACTGCGTTCCTCAAAATCGAAACTCTTACATTTCTTTTTGTGTTCTAGATGTACTTAAAAATCATCCAGACCTGGAGGTTTTAACACTGTAGTATTCCATTCCTTTACAAGGTGCTGTACAGGAGGTAGACCATTTTCATAACCAAATTCAAAGGCACATATCTAAAACAGAATTTTTCTAACTTCTTGGCTTTATAAGGGAACTGAAACAAATTAACAAAATAAAACCCTTTCAAATAATTCAAATGAAACAGTCAGATTTTAGGAATTATGGACAGTGTTCAAAACGACTAAAATTTGAAAATACTCCATTTACCAAAGTATGTTCTCTAAGGTTTTCAAAACATGACTTAACCGAGGTATGTTTTAAAAAAAGTCACACTGAAGATGAATTTACTAAAGTGTCAATAAGGCCGGCTAATCCAGTACTTTCACGCCGCAGCAAAAAAACTGCAGAAGTGAAAGTTCCATCTAATCTTGTACCTAAAATTCTTTCCGCAAAGAAACAAATTTCAAAGGAAAAAATCAGTACCATAAAGAAAATGATGCCGTCCATGCCACAAAATGACCAAGACTATTATTACAAAGCTCTGTTAAATTTAGAATAATATTTCATTTATTTACTTATAGTTAGTTCAGTTAAGGTTTTATATTAGAAATATTTGTTTTGATTTTAAAAAACCAATAAAATCTTTTAAAAATGTTCACTTAGAACTTCGTTTTAATTTCATGGGATATGATGTGAAAATCATCTAATCTAACAAAGTTGTAACTGGCAGTTAAAACCATGTTCGATTAAATATTTATGAAAATGTAATTTTAAAAGGTTCTATGTTCATTTTTAGAACAATTGACTTAAACAGCGGCAGAAACCAAAAACCATGGTTCACACAGGAAGTCAAAGATTTAGCAAAAGAGAAGAAAGATGCGTACGTAAGATATATTAACAATAGGACCCCAGAAGAGTATCAAAGATATAAATCAGATAGAAATAGAACAACTAACAGAATCAAAGATCTAAAACAAATATATTGGGAAAAATTCTCAAATGACATGGAACATGATTTACGAGGAGGTCAAAGGAAGGTATGGAACATTTTGAGGAACAAGAAGAAGCCGGTTACCGAAGAATTACAAATTAACGCAAAAAAAACCAGAAGAATGGGTAACTCATTTCGAGAATCTATACAAAGACGATAACGACGTTAATAATGAAGTACAAAGAAATGACCTACAAAACATTCACCAAGAAGAAACAGAGAATGACAACATCACCCAAGAAGAAGTAAACGAAGCAATCAAAAGATCAAAAAATAGAAAATCACCATGTCCGGTTAATATACCAAATGAATTAATTAAATACGGAGGTACAAAAATAATAGAAGAGATAACAACATTATTCCAAAAAATTGTAAACAACATGACAGTACCAGAGGAATGGAGAGAGAGTATAACAATACCCATCTACAAGAAAGGTGTAAAGACAGATCCTACGAACTACCGAGGAATTACACTACTCAATTCTACATCAAAACTATTGACAAAAATTATATCCCAAAAAATATATAAGAAAGCCGGTGTATCGGAAGAACAACAGAGTTTTCGCCCAAACAGATCTACAATAGACGCTATTTTCATAATGCGACAATTAGTTGAGAAATCAATAGAATTCGATAAGCCCATGTTGACATGCTTTGTAGATCTGAAACAAGCATTCGACAGAGTACGATTAAAGGACGTGCTCACTATCCTTGAAAAGAAAAACATAGGTCAGAGGTATAGAAACATAATCAAAGAGCTCAATAGATCCAACAAAACACGAATTAAAACCACACACAGGCTCACGGAAGAAATCAAAATCAATGCAGGCATTAGACAAGGGAACAGCCTCAGTCCATGCCTATTTAATTTAATAATGGATGAAGTTATAGGTAGTGTTAACATAATGAATTAGGGATACAAAATGGGTAACCGAACCATGAGAATACTTTGCTACGCAGATGATGCAATCTTAATAGCCGAAAACGAAGATGACTTACAACGCCTACTACAAAAATTCAAAATAACCGCCGAAAAGTATAACCTGACACTATCCAAAGAGAAAACCCAATCGATGGTAATATCCAGGAACCCAATTAGATGTAAATTAGTAGTGGACGACCATATAATCGAACAGGTAATGGATTGTAGATACTTAGGTGTGGAAATATCTAGCGACAGGCATCTGTGGCACGAATCAAAACAGCAGGCAATGAAAGCAGCGAGAATATCTGGTTTCCTGAGGGATATAATCTGGCGGAATAAATATATGAGCACCGAAAGCAAAGTCCGCATTTATAAGACATGTGCTAGACCCGTACTGACATACGCAGCTGAGACAAGGGCCGAGACAACAAAGACCAAACAAATAATGAGAACAACAGAGATGAAAACCCTAAGATCCATAAGAGGTATCACACTCAGAGATAGAATACGAAACGAAGACACATTGAGAGAGCTAGGCGTTCAAGACGTAGTGAGATGGACAAGAGCGCGACGACGCATGTGGAGAGACCACGTAGATCGGATGGACCCTGAACGTATGGCGCATTGGGCGAAAACACAGAAGCCCAACACCAAGCGACCCATAGGAAGACGATGGTACGAGAGTTGGAGCTCCGGATCGCAGCAAAGACTGTAACAGAAGAAACAGGACATAGTCCTATTACAAGAAGAAGAAGAAGAAAAAGTTCATTTATGACTTTCCAGTTCTAGATGTAGTTGAAGTTATATCTCTAATATTTGTGAATTAAATTTACTAGAAGAATACTTTAGAAGAAAAAAAATTATTCCGCATCGATATTAATAATTTTACAGTTCATAATTGGTTACGCAAACTTTAGCCTTTGTTTTCTCAAAATGGTTGAATGTCCAGCAGAATGTCCTATCAAATAAGCTCCCGTAGAAGTTAATAGCATCAAAATTAAGCAAGTTATGATGAAAATAAGAGAACCCTTTCGATTTTTTTAGGAAAAAGTGAAAAATAAAACATACGCCATTTCCACAAAAATTAAAATTTGTAGTAATCCTCACAAGAATTTCTTTAAGTTAACATAGTTAATGATTTCAACAATTTTGACCGGTTTAAAATGCATATTTTTGAAAAAAAAAGATATAATTTAAAAAAATCAGAATTTTTAAAATTATCGTACTTTTCATTTTCATTTGATAATAACTCCAAAAATACTCAATATACGTAAAAAATGATATATAACTAAATTTTAGTATTTTCTTTCCCAAATACTTTACAAACTTTACTATTTCCGTAGAGTAAAAAATAGACGAGATATAAACGTTTAAAATTTCAATTTTGCTGCGAGAACCATGTAACCGGGGCCATTTAACCTTTTATTTAAAAAAAAAACTAAGAGGTTTAAAAGACTAAGTTCGACGTTTTTTAATAGCTCTTGGAATTAACTTTTAATTAGTTTTTAGGTAAACCTGATATCTTCAAAATTAACGGAGTTATTTACAAAAAAACAATAACATTTTTTGGAAAAATTTTTAAAAGATAAATTTTGAAACATTTTTGGTGCATAAATTTTAATGCTATCAACTTGTTCGAGGGCTTATTTGATAGATATTTCAATGAACTTTGACAAATGTTTAATAAGTTATGTTATAAAATGCATCATTTTCCCGGTATTTAAGCTTGAATACTTCGATTTGGGTACTCGACGAAAGAAATATACATTCAATTACCTATAACTCACTTTTAGTTAACTTTGAAAGGTTTTTCTAGTAAGGAGTTTATTTGATTTTTTATTAACCTCAATTTTGATAAGAATAACTTGTTTGTAAAAACTTATAGATTTTAGTTATTTTTGAAAAATCGGTTAAAAACATGCATTTTTCTCACGAAAAATTAAAATCTTTGATCTTTAATAACTCAAAAAGTTTTGATTTATTTTAATAACTTTATATAACAAATTTTGCTTATAATTTGTCCCTCTATCGAATTGTGGGTTTATTTTTAATAAAATAATTTTCATCCCCGAGGAGGGGTGGAATCCACCCCAAGGGTAAAAGCTCAAGTTGGCACCATGTCACCTTTGGTCCTTGAGATATCCTCTAACCACTCACTAATTTTCATGCCAATCGATGGAGGTTCAACGAAATCGGAGGTAATAGCTCTTATCCACCTTCAGTGATGCACTATATTGCTTAGGTACGGTTGTGATAAATTTTATTCTAGTTAACATCTGTTAATGTATAATAAAACTATAAACTATTTTAAAACTAATACTAATAGTTAAACTTTTTTCACAAAAATTCTCACAAAAATATGGGTATAAATAAGAATTTTACTTGTAATTGCCTCTATTAGAAATGCCTATTATTAGAATCACCGACAATAATTCGTTGCATTAGTTTGAGCAATAAACTGCTATACCCCTCTACTAATAAACACTTTTAGGCATTGCGGTATATTCTTTGCATTTCTGTAATAATATACTGCTGTATTATTTGCAGATGAAGATTTTTATATCCCCAATAAACGAAAAGGCAGGTAGATATAACCATTACCAAAGCTTTGACCTTAAATATCAGCTGGACTGTAAAGATTTTATACTTTCAATAAACCACATTTTGGTCACTGTAGGGTAATATTTGTAACAACTGGAACTAATTGAATTAGCTATGGGGTTTTGAAGTCACTTATTTTACTTAAAATTTTGATCTATTATGTTCTTTTTGGAAATGATGAAATGAATACGTTTCGGTTTAGATGTACACAATTAGTCACAGAAAATTGACACTGCTACTGTTTGTATTCTGAAGCCAGAGTCAATTGTTTGCCAAATTCAAACAACTATTATCTAAATCGTAAAGATTTCCAAGTAAATCACTGGGAGAAATGGTTTACAAATTATTATGCCATATCTAAACCTTGCAACTGCAATTATTATTCTTCGGCAAACTTATTTTTGCTAATAATATCAATACAAAATAAAAAAAACAGATCTACAAATCTTATTAAATCGAGACTTAATCTTAAACTTGAAAGTGACCATAAAGTAAATATACAAATATAAGCGGTAACAACGATATCAAATAAATCAACAGAGAACTCTCTCAAAATAGTATATACCGACAAAATCACAAATCTTATAATAAAACTTATACAAAATAGTATCCGACGTCTTGGACCAGAATGAATGTCAATGGTCAGAGCCGTTTTTCACATATTAGAGGCCTTAGGCACATTAGGAAAATGGAGCCCTTGGCCTATAATAAAGCACTACATATTTTGTTAGAATAGAAAAAGAACATATTTATGCAAAGTTGTAGCTTTATTTTTATTTATTTACAGTAACATTAGACATTATGTATTATGAATAGATAATTAAAATAATGTAATACACACAAAGTAATTAGCATCCATGATTAGTCCTTATAAGTGTCTATCTATATCTATGCTGATTGAAGAGGCACCCTTTTAGATTTGAGTTATCGTTAATCACATCTTCAAAATCTTTACATATATTGAATCTTTACATATATCTTTACATATATTGAATCTTTACATATATCTTTACATAATATATTGAAAATCGTTAATCACATCTTCACTATGTTTTCGAGCATATCACATTCTATCGATATTAGCGACAAACTGTTTAATATCTCTTGAAGCATTGTAGGTATACTTCTTAATTCATTTTTTATTCGTTTTAATTTGGAGAAGAAACGTTCCCACTGCAGCAGTGGCGACGCGTGACTTTTTCTGAAGTGTTACCAAAACCAGATGCAAAAAATCTTATTTAAAAAAATGAAGATATGGCTAAATGTATATATACACTCACCGGCACAAAATTCCGCCACCCAAAATTTTTGATTAAGTTTGACAATCTATAACTTTATTATTTGTAATTCGATTGTAAAGATTCTTGCACGAGTTTGTAGGTACATGTATTGATGTCAATTACTATTATTCCGGTAACAAAAAATTTTTGCTTGGATGGCATTATACGGGGGTGAATGTAAGCGTTGTTTTTTCTCCTAACTTTAAAAAATTCTGTGGAAAAATTGGAGGGCTGATTTTGTTTCATACTCCTTTTGTATTATCCTGGAGGTATCACTAAGGTCTTGTTTTTTGAATTATCTGAATATCTCTTTTCTTGTAAGAGCTGTAGTTAAAAACACTGCTTTGAAGGTTTATTTAATTAAAAATATCAAACGCACTAAAATTAACAAAACAAAACAAATTTAACAACAAAACAAAACAATTCAATAGCGGTTATGTCCACCTCTTGCAGCAACGACTACTCGCAATCTGTTTAGCATCTAATAAAGATGTGTTTTCCTTGCCTGGGGAATAGCCCGATATTCCTCTACCAGGGCCATAACTGTAGGTACCAAATTTTCTGGGGGCCTAGGATGACAGCAAATAGCTTTTTTATTCATCCCATAAATGCTCAATAAGATTGAGATCTGGGCTGCATGCGGGCCATTCTAATCTTATCAATCCAACCTCAATTTTATGAGTCAATCAGTGTTTTAATTTACAAAAAATGGTACAGCTCTTACAAGAAAAAAGATATTCGGATAAATCAAAAAACAAAATGTTGGTTTAACATACAGAAAATACAACGCTTCCTTTCATCCCTGTACAATGACATGCAAGCAAAATTTTTTGTTACCGGAATAATACCAAACAATATGAATACATGTACCTACAAACTGGTGTAAGAATCTTGAAAATCGGAGCACAAATTAATAATTAAGTTATAAATTGTCAAACTTAATCAAAAATTTTGGGTGGCGGAATTTTGTGCCGGTGAGTGTAGCTTCAATAATATCATTTTGTATATCACTTGAAACTTTCGAAAAAAACGATGTTTCTAGATGTTGACAAAATTTTTGATCTTTTTTGGCAATTAATGTTAACAATTCCCTCTAATTGCCTGGATTGTCAGAGTCGTCGTACTCAAAATGACCACGAAACGCTAGTTCTTGTTTGGCCCAAAAACATACAGTATCTATTATAAGTGTGCTAAGGATATACCTATCTATTTTTTTAACAAACTCATTATGTTTAGCAATATTTGCTTTAAAAGCTTGGTTAAGAGAACTTTTGATTTTTGTTTTGCCAAACTGAATCAAATTGGTCATACACCTTACATGTAGGTAACGGAGAAATTTCATGTCTCCTTTTTAAAAATCTAACACTATTTAAATCGTGAACCTGGTCCACCCATTTTTCTGTAGAAACCAGAAGACATGGCCAACAATACAGTATATTTTTCTTGCAACCATAATATAACCAAGGATTTTCACTGTACCAACTAAATTCAAAATATCGAACTACATACTTTTGTTGATTCCTTTTTTAAATTGTTTAAAATAGGTCTTTCATTTTTAATCTCATTTTTTTCTTCAAAATTATACAAGGAGAATTACTTTTCAAGTAGTTGATCGATTAAGAAGCGACACTCATCCACGGTTAACTGCACGCACATTTTTTATAGGTATTACTGTCACCAATTTTAAATGTGGTAACAGCGCTACTGATACACAGCGCGGTTATGCCGTCGCTTCTTCAAAATTTCCAGTCACTAGCCGGTCCCGAGCGCCAGCGTGGGTATATAACCATTGTAACCAGAAATGAGTCTGGTAACAGAGTATAATAAAGTGCAACTGAGTCACATAAACTAGCCAATATTTTCGTGTCTACGAATAGTTGGCTATTTACTGAGTTAGGTACTATTACCACATAATATAATAATACACTGCGCGTCATAGAAACGGGCACTCTAAAAAATGGGTCATCTTTGATGTCGCGTATCTCCTTAACCTGCTGTCCGATTTAAGTGATTTTTTGAATATTTTATAGACTTATTCTTTGTCAATATCCTTGTAATAATATTTTTGCTAAACAGGTAAATTTTCATTGTATACCGGGTGTACGAATCAAACTGTGTTTTTTTCTCAAAGTTCGCAACACCCTGTGGAATATTCTAGCCTTTATAAAATACAGAAATGAAATCCTTACTGTAGCCTCAGGTTTTCTGAACATTCTATTTTCTGATTCATTCTCTTACGTTGGATAATACAAAAGTTATGTACTTTAACAACTAGTCATGTTCTTCATCAGTATAGGTTGTTTGTAAATAAGTGCGACAAACTGTAAGGGGCAATTCTGCATGAAAAAATAATGACCGTTTGCTTTATAAACTTATGTCCGCAAATTCTTCGTTTACGAGATACGGGATGTTAAATTTTTTTTACAAACTGACAATTTATTTTATTGCCCTAAAACCGGTTGAGATATGCAAATGAAATTTGGTAGGTTTTAAGAGATAGTTATTGCGAATTCTTTGACTTGCAATCAAGAATTTTATATTCACTATTGGCGTGCATATGGGTAATATGACCGATCATATTACCCATATGCACGCCAATGGTGAATATCAAATTCTTAATTGTATGTGAAAAAATGTGCAATAACTACGTCCTAAAACCCACCAAATTTCATTTGCATATCTCAACCGGTTTTAAAGCAATATATAAATCGTCAGTTTGTAAGAAAACGTTCAACATCCCATATCTCGCAAACGAAGCATTTGCGGACATACGATTATAAAGCAAACTGTCATTATTTTTTAATGCAGAATTACCCCTTAAAGTTTGTCGCACTTCTTTAGAAACACCCTGTACTGAAAAAGAACATGGCTAATTGTTAAAGTACCTAACTTTTGTAACAAAATGTTGAGAAAACCTGAGGCTATAGTTGAGTATTAATTTCAGTATTTTATCAATGCTAGGATATTCCACAGGGTGTTGCTAACTTTGAGAAAAAAACACAGTCTGATTCGTACACCCGGTATACAATGAAAATTTACCTGTTTAGCAAAAATATTATTACAGGGATATTGACAAAGAACAAGGCTATAAAATATTCAAAAAATCACTTAAATCGGACAACAGGTTTAGGAGATAAGCAAATTCAAAAATTACGCATTCTTTAGGGTGCCCGTTTTCTACGACGCGCAGTTTATATTTTTATTGTTAAAAATATTGGTAAATAGAAATATTCATCGTCATAAAATATTTATTTGCAAGATTTTTAACTGTTACCAATGGTAACAGTGGTTACATGGACGCTTCGCCAGTGCACTGCAGTTTGTTACCATCATTCTTAAAAACAATCTCAGTGCCATTTCTACATTAGGAAAGATGTTTTCAATTTTGTTCCCTTTTAAAAGATGATATATTTCCAGAATACTATTAGTTCCTTCATTTTTACTTTGATTAATTATTGTGTAAAGTATTCTGTTAAATATAGACATTCCATTTCCAACTTTTTCTCGTTTACGTCTTCATAATTGATTTCAGCAAATTCTTTGCAACTTTATCTCATCTCTTCGGAATTCAGAGTTTTCAAGCGAAAAAATAATCCAAAAACGTTGGCTAATGTTCTTATACGAACTTAATCGCTGTTTTAGATGAACGCCTAGGTTATCAATTAAGGGGATAAGGGTTTCGACCCTGAATCTTTCATTTCCATCCAGTTGGACGATGGTGCAGTCATCAAAAAAGTCTGGCGTAAGCTTCTACGTCTGTTTATTTGAGATTTGTCTTTAGATACTTAATGAAATTTATCCCTCAAGCTAATTATTTTATCATCGAGTGCAATAAACAAATTAATTGCAACGTCCAGTGATATCTATTGTTTCTTTCCAAAGTTAATTGCCTGTTTATACTATTCTTTCCAATATAGAGCTCAGGATAGCTTAGGACAGTGTTTTTCAATCTCTTTGATTTCGTGACCCCTTTACAGGTTGAAATATTCTGGCGACCCCCTGGTGTCATAGAAAGCTAAAGAAATAAATTAATTACAAACTACATACGTTAGGTAATAATTTTTTCCTATTTTGGTACATTTATCTTTTATTCACGCATCCCAACAATTAAAGAACAGCCAATATTTTGCTTCGCAGTTAAACGAATCTACAAAAATGTTTTCGAGTTTGCACAGTTTGTAGATACTATTTATGCGCCTTGAAGCAGATGACAGTATCATGAGAAATCTTATTTTGCTAAGCACTTCCTGCAAACACAACTGGTCAGTGTGTGTCCAATATGTTTTTAGAAATCACTTGCGACTGCGACTTGCGACTAAAACATTGACTGGAAAAAATATATCGCTATTTGAAGCGATGGCAATAACGGACTCATTGCAAAATAAAAACGACAATGCCAGACATATCCGGGACACACTGTTTTCTTCATCGACAGGCTCTAGCAGCTAAGATAGTACTTTTTGATGTAAATGACGTGCTCAAGGAAGTAATAAAAATTGTAAATTCTATCAAAGGTAAAGCTTTGCAAAACGGGGTGAAGGTATGTGCTCGCTTCATCAGAATCTCCTCTATCACATAGAGGTCAGGTAGCTATCCAAAAGAAAGGTATTGGCAAGAGTTCTGGAACTGAGAGCTGAATTGTTAATGTTCTTACAAGATGCAAAATCTAAATATGATTTTTCTGACCCTATTGGCTCTTGAAATTAGCATTTTGGCAGATCTTTTTAGTCGCCTTAACAGTTTGAACAAGGACCTTCAAGGAAGAGAAGAGAATATTTTAACAGCCAAAGATAAAGCAAAAGCATCTCACAAAGCATCTGCAAAACAAAATGTTTAAGTATTTTCTATGTGTTCAGAAAGATTGATGAAGATAATACAACAGACCAAAATCCTTGCATCATTCGCATAATTTACAAGAGCAACTTTTGACATACTTTCCAGACTTGCACTCTGAAGCTGACAATGGACGCAGATTGATTTTAACCCCTTTTTTTGACAAATCAATAGATCTGGCTGATGGCACCAAAAAATGAAAGAATGTCTTATAGATTTAGCTGCTGATTGCATGGTTAAAATGGAATTTTATTCGCAAAGTGTCGACGTACTTTGGATAAAAAAAACACCAATATCCAGAGCTGGCAAAGAAAGCTCTTAAATTATTAGTGTAATTCGCCGCTTCATAGGTACTTGTGTGAACTGACATTTTCTTCAATGGTAGACATTAAAACTAAAATGAGAAATAGACTGCAATTAAGAAATGATTTGATTATTAACCTTTCAAAAATACCACCACAATTACAATTTATTAAACTTTTGAAAAACAAACAAGCACATCCTTCCCACTAAAATTATGTGTGAAAAACCTCAACTTTTTCTTTCAGTCAGCGACCCCCGAGAAAGGACTCCCGACCCCCCGGGGGGTCGCGACCCACAGATTGAAAAACACTGGCTTAGGAGATTGAAACCGGTTAGGATGTTTATGACACTCTCTGAATGAATTGAAATATAAGACGTGTCTAGTTTTCGTTTAACAACAAATTTATTATTTATTTAAATTTTCAACTTTATCGCAGAGAAAATGTTGAAAAATTTTAATATTTTAAAATTATTTTTAATTATAAATATATTTTCTGCATATTATTTTCGCTATTATCAAAAATAGAGATATCCACTCTTAAGCAAAGTTTTTTCACAAACTTCCTATACCACTATTTACTTCCTATATACAAATATTTTAAAATCAAAATTAGCCAAATCGGTCTCGAGTTATAAAATAAAAAAAATATAAAAAAACATGACGTTTGTTAAACGTCATTTAATATTTTTTCCGTCGACCGTCCATTTATGATCAATTTTAACATCCTCAAAATCATTGATGAATGACCCCTATTAATGAATGATTTTCTATTAATGAACGAGTTTATTATAGGCAACACAACATACATTGCTTGCATAAATTAATTAAACGCTCTGTTATTGGCAGTGACCTCTGGTGTAGGCAACCAAACAAATACCTATTTACATTCCCACTAAAAAATTTAAAATCAAGTAGCCGCTGTCAGTACAATCTGTCATTGTATGTCATTATTTACTTTATTGTTTAAAATTCTGTGTATTTGAAAAATCAAAATATGGATATATCTTTATTTCTGAAAAGTAGGGTCGAAGGAAGAGTTTTGTAACGAACTCGTGAATTAAAATGGCGATTAACAATCTCGAACATTAACGCGCTCGCACCGCTCACGCGTTAAATTATCTCAATTGTTAATCGCCCTTATTAATACACTTGTTGGTTAAATAACTATTATACAGGGTGTCCCGAAAAGATTGGTCATAAATTATACCACAGATTCTGGGGTCAAAAATAGATTGATTGAACCTCACTTACCTATATACAATAGTGCACACAAAAAAAGTTACAGCCCTTTGAAGTTACAAAATGATTTTTTTTCGTATATCGAAAACTCTCAGAGATTTTTTATTGAAAATGGGCATGTGGCATTTTTATGACAGTAACATCTTTAAAAAAAATTAAAGTGAAATTTGTGCACCCCATAAAAATTTAATGGGGTTTTGTTCCCTTAAACCCCCCTAAACTTTTGTGTACGTTCCAATTTAATTATTATTGTGGCACCATTAGTTAAACACAATGTTTCTAAAACTTTTTTGCCTCTTAGTACTTTTTCCATAAGTCAGTGTTTATCGAGATATTTTGAATGTTTGTCGAATCCACCACATATTTGTATATGGTTAAGTACGGTTACAGAGACCTGTTAATAATCTGAAAATTTATTTATAATTTACATTTTTAGGTATACTTTGAAAAAGAAGCCACATCTCGATAAAAGGTAACTTATAAAAAAAAATAAGAGGCAAAAGTCTTAAAAACACTGTGTTTAACTAATGGTACCACAATAATAGTTTAACTGGAACGTACACAAACATTTGGGGGGTTTAAAGGAACAAAACCGCCATAAAATTTTTACGTAAATATGTATATTGAAAAAGAAGCCGCATCTCGATAAAAACTGGCTTATCGAAAAAATACTAGGAGGCAAAAAAGTTTTAAAAACGTTGTGTTTAACTAATGGTACCACAATAATGTGAGCGGCGGTGGAGTAACGGCAATACCGCTAGCCTCATATGCCAGTGCACGTGGGTTCGAGCCATGCCAAAGACAAACCATTTTCATTTCCAATAATGACACGAGCCGTCTCACCGTGCCTCGGAGAGCACGTAAAGCCGTCGGTCCCCCTGGGCTAGTGTACATCGGCACTAGTTACTTGAAACAGGGTTAAAGATGTAATTGGCGCCGGAACTATCCGAAAGGATCTCCCCGGCAAAAATGTCATACGACATTATTATTATTATACCACAATAATGAATTAATTGGAACGTACACAAAAGTTTGGGGGGGGGGGAACCAAATCCCCATAAATTTTTATGGGGTGGACAAATTTCACTATAATTTTGTTTTAAGATGTTCCTGCCATAAGAATGATACATGTCCATTTTCAATAAAAAATCTCTAATAGTTTTCGATATATTGAAAACAATCGATTTTCATTTTGTAACTTCAAAGGGCTGTAACTTTTTTTATGAGCACATTTGTACTAAGGTAAGTTAGGTTCAATCGAACTATTTTTGACCCCAGAATGTGTGGTATAATTTATGACCAATCTTTTCGGGACACCCTGTATATTTATAGTATATCGTCCCGGAGTTATCGTACCGGACAAACTGTGTTTCCGCTTGACGTGTCGTCATAGCCTTTTAATAGATTAGATAGCCTGTAATTTTTAAAGTGAATACTTCTTATCGCTACCCAAGATAATAATTATAATGAATAAACATAAAATGATGATAAATAAAATAGACTAAAATAAAATACAATAATCTTCGTTTATTCATCACAAACCAGTAGTTTTATTTTTACAATACATATTATAATAATAATCAAAATTAAGTAATTAAACATAAATGTTTAATAACATTGAAAATAATAAATAATAAATAAATTATATTTAACACGTTGACGGACAGAACGACTAATTTCCATTGATGGAATGTGACACAACGTCTATAGACATTTTCCCTTTTCTACTATGCAAAATACATCATATACAGTGAGCACGTAAAGGTAGGAATAAATTCATTTTCTCGAGAACAAACGATTTTAGAAAAAAATCCCGAAATAGGTCAATTTTTATTTTTAAATTACGATTTTTTGGCATATATATCATACTAGTGACGTCACCCATCTGGGTGTGATGGCGTCATCGATGATTTTTTTAAATGAGAATAGGGGTCGTGGGATAGCTCATTTGAAAGGTAATTTAATTCTCTATTCAGTAGTGTAAACATTAATATAATTATTTATGCAGGGTGTCCAAAAAATTTTTTTTGAATTAAATTTATTGACATAAAAAAAAGAATATATGTAATTTATTTAATTCAAAATACATTTTACTGCTCTCAGAAAACAGAAAAAAAAGTTTATTTGACAAAAAAATATTGTGTTTTGCTTAGATTCAATATTAATGCAGCCACCCACCTGCCTCTCGACAGTTTGAACATTTAATTTAAGCGAAAAGCAATGATTATTTTTTAATATTATATATGTTATAATATTAAAAATAAATATTGTTTTATGTTTTCTGAGAGAAGTATAATGTATTTTGAATTATATAATTTACATACATTCTTCTTTTTGTCAATAAATTTAATTAAAAAAAAATTTGACACCCTGTTTAAATAATTATGTTAATGTTTATACTACTGAGTAAAGAATTGAATTACCTTTTAAATGAGCTATCACACGACCCCTATTCTCATTAAAAAAAAATCATCGATGACGTCATCACGCTCAGATAGATGACGTCACTAGTATGATATATATGCCAAAAAGTCGTAATTTAAAAACAAAAATTGACCTGTTTCAAGATTTTTTTCCAAAATCGTCGATTCTCGAGAAAATAAATTTATTCCAACCTTTACGTGCTCACTGTATAGTGTCACAACACTTGCTTATAGATTTGACGTACTGTACGTCAACGTGTTAACACATTTTGAAAATTAATGAAATCATTAAACAAATTTTTGAAGAAAAAATTAAGATTAGTAAGAACTTAAATGTATTATTATAAAAAAAATGAACAATTCAGTAATAAGCAAATATAAAATTTCAACCCACATAATGTTATAGTAATAGCGCGCTATAGGTAGTAGTCACTTCTTTCGGCACTCTCCAAGTGACACGCACCGTTATTTATTGTCTTCCGCTTTTGAAAGCTACAGCTATAATATACTAAAAATAAATTAGAGGGAGTCAGTAAAAATTAGAGGGATTAAGCAAAATTTGGAGGAAGTCATACAAATTGGAGGGATTCAGAAAAAACTGGAGGGAGATACAATAAAAAAGGAGGAAGTCAGAAAAAATTGAGTAGTTACCGTAAACGATAATTGATTGTATCCCCCGGCGCGGATCTAGAAATTCATAATAGGGGGGGCCAGACTTACCTCAAATACTCAAATATTATATTTTCCAGATTTAGCCTTACGACTCACACTTTAAGGATAAAATACAAAATACACTATACAGGGTGTCCCGAAAAGATTGGTCATAAATTGTACCACAGATTTTGGGGTTAAAAATAGGTTGATTGAACCTTACTTACCTATATACAATAGTGCACACAAAAAAAGTTACAGCCCTTTGAAGTGACAAACTGAAAATCGATTTTTTTTTCATATATCGAAAACTCTTAAAGATTTTTTATTGAAAATAGACATGTGGCATTCTTATAGTAGCAACATCTTTAAAAAAAATATAAGTGAAATTTGTGCATCCCATAAAAGTTTTATGGGGGTTTTGTTCCCTTAAACCCCCAAACTTTTGTGTACGTTCCAATTAAATTATTATTGTTGCACTATTAGGTAAACACAATATTTTTAAAACTTTTTTGCTTCTTAGTACTTTTTCGATAAGCCAGTGTTTATCGAGATATTTTGAATATTTGTCGAATCCGCCACATATTTGTATATGGTTAAGTACGATTATAATATGTAGAGAGCGGTTAATAATCTTAAAAATTTATAATTTACATTATTAGGTATATTTTGAAAAAGAAGAAACATCTCGATAAAAGGTAACTTATCAAAAAAATACTAAGAGGCAAAAAAGTTTTAAAAACAATGTGTTTACCTAATGGTACCACAATAATAGTTTAATTGGAACGTACACAAACATTTGGGGGGTTTAAAGAAACAAAACCCCATAAAATTTTTATGTAAACATATTAAACAAGCTGAAAATGCGAGCATTATCATAACGAAAACTTTATTTATTTACGTATTTTAATTCATAATATGGAAAATTGCTATTATGAAAAGTAGTTTAGAATTAATAATTATGTTTTAATGTGCAATTATATCATTATAATTTAAATGTTATGAACTATACAGGCAGTTTACTCTTGATCGAAATTCATATTTTTTATATACCTCGTATAAAATTAATAACATTTTACATATGATGGTTGCATCATAAATCTTAGAACATGAAGAGCTTTTTATGAAGAATAACTTTTCTTCGTCAAATTAAAAATAAAAGAGTTATAAATGAAAATGTTGCTCGTATCCATAATTTGAGAAAAATCTTCAAATATTTTTTTCCATTAGAAAGATGTAATTGCACATATCAGACCATAATTGTTTATACCAAACAATAGTCTTTCATATACTGTCGGTTCGCTAAACTCAGACACAACTGGTTAGTGATTTTAGTCAATAATTTTGCCAATTTGGCAAAAAAATAATTACTAATTAGTTAATAATTACTAAATAATTAGTAATTTTGTCAATTTTGGCAAAATTCGCAAAAACAAAAAAATTACCTACTAAAATCACTAGCCAGTTGTGTCGAATTTAGCGAACCGACTATATTTTAATTTCGTAGCAAATGGAACAGTCCATTTATCATAAAGGGGAGGCCGCATACTCGTATAAACCTTTTTGCAGCTGTTAATAAATTATTGCTTTTAAAATATACTCAAATTGTATATTTGAACATCTTATTTATTTTATATAATAATTAAATTCACTATCAAATGTCATTAATGTTTTATTAATATTTAATTAAAAATTTAGTTTGGCATTCACGAAGTGTCAAACTCAAATGTAAATAACTTATTATGCTTTGCTTAACAAATCGAGATTAAAAAACTAGCCTACTTAATAGCAACGATTTCAGCTGGACGTGTAGTGTGTTGGAAGAAGATAACCCGATTGTGACGTCACATTTTACACTTTGGGGTCGATTATCGCGAAGACGGTTAGAAATATCGAAATGCCGTTTTCAGATTTGTATTCGAAGAAAAAACTACATAAGAATCCATCAATAAATCTGATCTGAGTATTGCAGGAGCGGCAACGCAATAACACACAGACTTTTGCGAATTTATAAACGAAATGTTTTCGTTGAAAAGAAGCCGTATCCCGATAAAAACTGGCTTATCTAAAAAATACCAAGAGGCAAAAAAGTTATAGAAACGTTGTGTTGAACTAATGGTACCACAATAATGAATGTTTGGGGGGGTTTAAGGGAACAAAACCGCCATAAAATTTTTATGGGGTGGACAAATTTCACTATAATTTTGTTTTAAGATATTCCTGCCATAAGAATGCCCCATGTCCATTTTCAATAAAAAATCTCTAATAGTTTTTGATATATTGAAATTAATATATTCGAAAAAAAAAAATGATTTTAATTTTGTAACTTAACCTGTAACCTTTTTTATGAGCACATTTGTACTAAGGTAAGTTAGGTTCAATCGAACTATTTTTGACCCCAGAATGTGTGGTATAATTTATGACCAATATTTTCGGAACACCCTGTATAATCCCAGATACCTACGGTATCAAAAGGATTGATAGACAATTCACGACATTAATCTCACTGGTCGTTCTTGTGGTCGTTCTTTACCATAAAGATTAACCTTTCTACATCAATGGGTAGGTAAGCATGGATTATCTAGTAAAATACAAATTTTTATATCTTTATTGTATCGCAAATTTGAAACGTGACTTTTCATGAGATAAGGTTTATACCCAGTGTAATGTATTTGCATTTTAAAATATCATTTTTGTTATTCTTTAAATTGAGAAAAATATTTCCGTTGTTTATGGTTTCACCTGTTTATGGTTTACACAAACAAATGCGCCTGCAGATTATTTTTCAGAGAAGGGTGTTTTATTAGATTTTATGGCTTCTTTCAATTCTTTGGAAGCGGGTGTCGTGTAATTTAGTGTTGTACTGATGGCTTAAAGTTTAGAGTTAACTGAAAAAAAAAAATAATAAATAATACAAAAATAACTAATAGCCTAAATATAAAAGGGGTCCATGGACCCGTTGACCCCCCCTGTATCGGCGCCTGCCCGTCGCATGGCGACGTGCGAAATCACCAGTTATTTTATAATTATCTATAGATATGTGGTAGTAAATTTAAAACATGCTCTTAAAGATACCCCTTAAAAATAATAATTGTAGTTATAAAAGTCTGTTACTATTTATTTGTATAATAATCATCTTACCTTTAGAGAATTTAATTTAAAAGATTTAAAATATGGCTGAAAATAAGGTTTCCGAAGATGTAATATGGGAGAACGGGGAAGAAGGAGAAAGGCACCAGCGTTTATATGTATGTAATCTAGTCCCTGAAATAAATAGCTATAATAAATTCTGAAATACGGCGGATTCACATCTGAGCTTCTACCTCGTTCTGAGTATCTTGTATTCGGCTATTTCTATTTTTGCCGTATATGGAAAAATATAGAATTTTTGAAGTTATATTTCTTTAGGCGCGATTGGGAAAAATTTTGAGAGTGAATTTTTATAAAAAATGACAGTATGAAGTACGCGCACTTGACAGTATGACTTAGTTGCTAAATCTTTCAAGTTACGTATGTATCAATGCAAATAAAGTGTGAAAAAAATATAGTGGTGGTTTTAGTAAATATATTTATTATACTTTTGGTGTCTTTAGATTTGTCTTCGTTGGGAATAGAATAATTAGTATTAAAATATGATGAAAAGTAAATTAAGAGTAAACAGTAGCGATCAACAGGTAGCAACAAAATGTAACTTCGGAAGATAAAGATAGTATCATAAACTTTGGCAACAGTGGTAATCTTTGACATTATCTAAGATTAATATTTTGACAATATCATAGTCGCGCTAAATGGAAGTAATAGAAAACTTTATTATTAATAAATAGATATTTATAAAAATAAACCAAAATGGGTGAAAATTTTATGTTAAGATAGGTATTTAGAAAGGTATTTGCATGAAATATCTAATAATAAAACAATAATAAATAATCATTTTTTGTTGTAAAGCGAAACAAATTTCGATTTTCGCATAATTTTGGCACGGTTTTTAATGAGCTTTTTCTTGGAAGGTTTCACTTTATTTTTCGTTTGGTTTACTTTTTCCGTTTTGTTAAACTATTGATAATATTTTTAGAATAAAAAATCCTCCTAAAACTTTATATACTCGCATTAGAATTCGAAATATTTTTACGTAAAATATACTTACCTACCTACATATAACTAAAACTTACAATTAACAATAATCTATTCTTTCAAAGAGGCCAACAACTTATACAACAATAAATATATAATAAATTAACTATCAATAAACACTAGGTACTTTCCTATGAAACAACAATAACGAATTCTTAAATTAACACACTACTGCACTGAACAGATATCGATAAAGATGACAGAACAGATTAGAGAAAATCTGACGCAGGTTTGTCAAAATGACAGTGATAATTTCTCTATGTTGCCTAATTAGTTATTTTAGTATAAGAGCTGTGAGACATTTTTGAGTAGGTATTTTAGGCAACCTGAAAATTTTTCAGGTGACTCTTCTATGATAGCCTAATACAAAAATGCCGGTCTGGCTGGAGGGTAGCGGTTATTTTCCCCAAAAATCCCCCCCAAATTTAAAAAAAGAGTAAACATTTTTTTACAAAAAAATATCATTGATATGACTTGAAAGTAAATTTAAATATTCAAATATAAAGAAAATAAACAGACAAGGCGATTTGAGGGCGATTTTAACTCTGCAAGATACTTGCATGGGCGCCCCAGGATTATTTTCAGGGGGTGCATCTGAACTTCAGAAGATTTCATCTGAATCTGTACATACTATTAATGAGTATAAAATATACAATTATACATGCATACCTATGTACATTCCTTCCGGACAGGGAGGTGCAATTGTTATTTTGGCAGGGTATTTTTTAATTTTAAATATAAATATTCTAAAAAAGACACGTTTTTTTTGGTGACATTATCCAATTGCCATGTGATCAAACAAATTACGCGTGCATATAAATGAAACCACTATAGGTAAGCAGCAGTGTGAGAAAGAGCTTATACCGATAGCTGATTGCGTCCTCTGTTGTAGCTGAGCGAGTCCGTTCGCTCGAGAAAAATCACATAACCTGGCGATATCCATGTTGTTGTTTCTCGAAACGTTAGAGTAATTATTATATATTATAGTTTTTCAAGTAACTTTTTCTTAATTAAAGAAAAATAATACGTACTATACAATAGATTTTGCAAATATGATAGAAAAAGACAAATTTATTATTATAAATATATAGGTAGAAAAGTATAAAACTATAAACTAAATTAATTCTGTGTCCGAATCTTGTACTTCTTCTTCAAATTTCTAATTGGAGCTTAAATGTTCATTCTCGTCTTCTTCGTCAGACTCTCCTCGAGACTCAGATTCCTCTTCTACATGATCTGTAAATACTTGTAATATGTATTTAGAATTAATTAAAAATAATCTGTGATTAATTAATTAAGTTGCTACGTATTCTCTGTCCTTTTATACAGAGTCGAAGCCTGGACAATCACGGGCGCATCTGAAGAAAGACTTGCCATTGTTGAGATGTGGTGTTATCGAATAATGTAAAAAATATCATGCACACAACACTTAACACACAGGGAAACATTAAGAAAGATGAAAAAGGCAAAATAAGAAATACTCAACACTATGAAGGAAAGAAAAATGAGCTAAAATAAATATACATTCTCTTCTTCTTCATCAGACTCCCCTCGATACTTAGATTCTTCTACCTGATCTGTAAATAGTTGTAATATGTATTTAGAATTAATGAAAAATTAATTAGTGGTTAATTGATTGAGTTGCTACGTATTCTTACTTATATAACCAATGCTTAATACTTTTCCTTATATAACCAATCACATCACGTTTTTTATTTCTTAGTATATGACCAAAGTAGCTCATGTTTCTTTCCTTCATAGTGTTGAGTATTTCTTTTGCCTTTTTCATCTTTCTTAATGTTTCCGTGTTTGTTACGTATTCGATAACTCCACATCTCAACAACGGTAAGTCTTTCTTCAGATGAGCATGTGATTGTCCAGGCTTCGACTCCGTATAAAAGGACGGAGAATACGTAGCAACTAAACTAATTAATGATACAACTATTTACAGATCATGTAGAAGAGGAATCTGAGTCTCGAGGTGAGTCTGACGAAGAGGAAGAGAATGAATATTAAGGCTCAGATGAGGAGTTTGAAGAAGAAGTACAAGACTCGGCCACAGAAATAATTTAGTTTATAGTTTTATACTTTTCTACCTATATATTTATAATAATAAATTTGTCTTTTTCTATCATATTTGAAAAGTCTATTGTAAAATACGTATTATTTTTCTTTAATTAAGAAAAAGTTACTTAAAAAACTATAATATATAATAATTACTCTAACGTTTCGAGAAACAACAACATGGATATGGCCAGGTTATGTGATTTTTCTCCTGCGAACGGACTCGCTCAGCTACAACAGAGGACGCAAACAGCTATCGGTATACGATCTTTCTCACACTGCTGCTGACCTATAGCGCTTTTCATTTATATTCACGCGTAATTTTTTTGATCACCTGACAATTGGAAAATTTCACCAAAAAAAAACCTGTCTTTTTTAGAATATTTATTTTTATTATTAAAAAATACCCTGTCAAATAACAATTGCACCTCCCTGTCCGGAAGGAATGTACATACATAGCTATGCATGTATAGTTGTATATTATATACTTCTTAATAGTATGTACAGATTCAGATGAAATCTTCTGAAGCAGATGCATCCCCTGAAAATAATCCTGGGGCGCCCATGCAAGTATCTTGCAGAGTTAAAATCGCCCTTAAATCGCATGGCCTGTTTATTTTCTTTATATTTGAATATATAAATTTACTTTAAAGTCACGTCAATGATATTTTTTGTAATAACAATTTTTACCCTTTTGTTTAACTTTGGGGGGGATTTTTGGGGAAAATAACCGCTACCCTCCAGCCAGACCGGCATTTTTGTATTAGGCTATCATGGAATAGTCAGCTGAAAAATTTTCAGGTTGCCTAAAATACCTACTCAAAAATGTCTCACAGCTCTTGGACCATTTAGTTATAATATGTTCGATTTCTTGTTAGAAATAAAAAATTTTAGTAGTTCCAAGATTACACAAAATCTAGGCATGGAATAAAAAAGTTTATTTGAAGAAAGTATTTTTTTTTTCTTGTTAATGGCGGTACAGGCTCCTTTTTTCAATATTTTATTTAGTTGTACAGTAATTTCCACGTACTAACATATTTCTGAAATTGGGCTCTGTACCGCCATTCTTTATTATATTACGAATATGTGTGCCAAATATCTCGACAAAATATTCAAAATTAGAGCCGCAATCTTGGAACGCGTTGGCTGCTACCTGTTCATCGCTACTGTAGCCTCTTAAAAATTTGTGTAGCAAATCTCACGTTGTTTAGATTTTCTACGATTCATCAAGGGAAAAGTAATTGCGGGGAGGCTGCAGTTCATAAAACATGACGTATAGACATTATTTTTAGTTTTTGGTATTATTATTTTAAGTATTAGATAAAATAAGGTTAATATTTAAATAAAAATACAATTAAACTGTTTAAAATATATTTATTTCGTTGCAATCATAATAATAGTGCGTATAGCACTATAAAGTATAATTTCTTACGTGCGTACAAATTACACCCACTCTTTTTTTTATTTAGCTTAAATGCCTCGACTCCTCGATACTAATGCTTTTGGTACAATTGATTTCGCAATCAGATTATAATGTAATGTGTAGTTTAGGTATGTGTTGAGTAAATGTCTTGTTACGTAGTAAAGTCGATTTAATTGACTTTACAAAGAGACGCTAATTCTATTCGAACGTTTGCCGTCACTCTGGTGAATACCGATCACACAAGGATAGAAATTATTTTTATTTATTAATAATTTGTAAGAAAAATTTCCTACTTATCTGGGATTGGAACTCGCAATCCTTGGATTCAAAGGTAGGCTCTCTTACCACTGAGCCACAGAGGGGGAGCGAAAAATTGTTGGCTCTAAAATCCTTTATTTATAAGGCTTGTTTTTAGTGTAGTTATCACCAATTTTCCCTTAATAATGTTACATTTACGACTTGATAATGTTAATAGGTATAACGTTTAATATAAATGTATTTATATTCTTAAGAGAAGATGAAGTAAAAATGGTATTCAATACGACAAAAAGCAAATATTGCTTCTGTATAGACGTAAAAGTCAATATTAAATGGCAGATTCTATAAACCCAAACTACAGCGTAAATAATAATAACTTAATATTATGCATTAGGTTCCCTTAATTTGCCTAACTAGCGTGTTTATTGGGTTCAATCAGGGCCGCGCCAAGGCTTTCAAGCGCTTTCAAGCGCTTTCAAGCGCTTTCAAACTTAGAGGATTCCTATGTTCAGCAGTGTACGATAACGGTTAGGTTATGATGATGATGATGATACTTTCCTAACACATAAAAAATAGTTTGTAGGTATACCGTATAACGATTCACTAAGCTACAAAACACTACTTACAAAGGAAGGAGGAAAGGGGCGCCTAAAATTACTTGCCCCTTTCCTCCTTCCTTTGTAAGTAGTGTTTTGTAGCTTAGTGAATCGTTATACGGTATACCTACAAACTATTTTTTATGTGTTAGGAAAGTATCATCATCATCATCATAACCTAACCGTTATCGTACACTGCTGAACATAGGAATCCTCTAAGTTTCTCCATGTCTCCCAATCTTCAGCTACCAGCTATCCAGTTCCCGACAGTTCTCTTTACATCGTCACTCCAGCGCGTTGGTGGTCGATATTTGCTTCGTTTATGCGATTGTCCGCCGGCGGTCGCTATTCCAATATTCTTCTAGTCTAGCTGTTGATCGATGTTCTTGCCATTGACCTGCACATCTCCATTTCTTCTTTCCTACATGTTCTACTATGTCTTTGATTTTTGTCCTTTGCCTGATATTATTTTGTATTCTGTCTCCTTGTGATTCTTAGCATGGCCCTCTGGGCAACCCTTATTTTCTGCTCTTAGATTTTCAGCAGCAGTAAAGTAATATTATACTGGTAAGTTATTATGAATACTATAAATATTTACAAAAAACAACGATTACGTTATCAGAGAAGAAATAAATATATAATTATTATTACCATAGTGTGTTCATTTGCTCATGGTTTTTGCCCTGTATATTAAAGAACCGCTTGGATTGACATGAAATTTGACATACGCATAGCTTATTTATAACAAAGAAAACAATTGATATTGCGTCGTCGGGGATGAAAAAATATACGTTAAAATTAATTCCGGAAGTGGATAAACTGACCAACTCTAAGCAACTTTTGTTCCAGATACAGTTTTTTCAATAAGTCAATATTTTTCGAGTTATTTGCGAGTGAATATGTTCATTTTTCAACATAAAAACCACGGTTTTAGACGGTTTTTCGCAAATAACACAAAAAGTGTATATTTTATTGAAAAAATGTTCTTAGCAATATATAGGTTATAAAAAAATTAAAAAAACTTATGCACGCATGAACGCGGTAGATCTAGTAGAGGAAGAGTTGTAGCTCGAGAAAAGTGGGTTCGTATTCGTCAAATTTCAAATCGAACATTTCAACGTGAAATAACCAAAAACTTTTCGGGCAAAACTCGTTATAATTTTTTTTAAAGTCTTTAGAAAAAGCTTTATTTTTGTTTATTAAAAAAGTTTCTAGCAGCAAAAGTAAGCCAGTAACGCTGAAAATAAAGTTGGTCCTTTTTTTTTCGTCAAAAACATCGTAAAAAGCTCCGCTTAATTAGCATCTCCAATGAAATTAATCGTTACAGCTTTAAAATTTACTTTACTTATGTATATTTATATGATCTGGAAGTTTCACCATTTCAAAGGGCTTATTTTTGAAAAAAAAAATTGGTTTTAAATTAATAAAAATAACTTGAAATTTTGAAGGAAGTGCCTTTTTTTCAAAATTTTTCCCAAGAATATATTTTTGATAAAATACTTACTTTTTGAGTTATTTGCGAAAAACCGTCTAAAAACGTGTTTTTTTTTTTGTTGAAAAATAAACATTATTCACTCGCAAATAACTCGAAAAGTAGATATTGACTTGGGAACGTACGTGGTACTCCCTAGGGCAAAAGCACACGTCGACACAATAATCATTTTCTTCTTTGACATGTTGGCTATGTATATGCTAAATTTCATGTTAATCCAAGCTGTTCTTTAAAATTCAGAAGTTTTGCAATATTTTATTGTGAGTGACTGGAGTAATAATAGTTCAGTTTAATGAGACAAATAACGGTTCGTACACTTAGGGGATCAAAGTCGATTGGTAATTTTTCAATTTTACATATTTTTCAATATTTCTGGTAACTTCAGTATTGGTAAATTTTTTTTTCGGCACCAACCGGCGCCTTTTTGGTCTGGCGCCGGAGGGCACTGCCCCTCTCCGCCCTTATGGACGGCGCGGCCCTGGTTTCAATGTTAATTTTTTCTTTAATTTTTGGTTCTTATCGGCGGGGGGGGGGGGAGGTTATTTCACCTATTTTCCCCCGTAGATTTGCTACTGGATTCTGTACAATAAATCGAAACCGACTTACTTTATCTGTCAACGTCGGTTCAATCTTTGTTGTCGAACCACAAAACTTCCAGTGTACACCGATTTTCTCCAAAGTCACAGTTCTCATCATCTTGATTCATTTTCCCCTATTTTACCATGTTTAATTTTACTGTACTTACAGCTATTTTCTACTATACCTATTCATAGTTTTCCACGTTTTAATGTCTAGAGATTGGTCAATTTCTTCAACCTGGGGAAGAGGAACATACACAGGCGGTTCAGACTGCACTGCTCCGAGAAAGCTTTTCCTGGATTTTAGTCGCTTTCGTCTGTCCCGTATTAAGAAACTTGAGGCCCCTAGGCAACCCAAGCTATAAAGCCCCTTAAGGCCTCCGCCTTCTCCCTCCAAAATCACATCGGTTAACCCCTCCATCTCCATCCACCACCTGCAGTTTTAAATTCAATCTCTTCTTTCTGCAATGATTTACTGACAGTTTTGATGCGTTCTAAAATTGTTGCCCAAAATTCATTCATTATACGAATGTTTCTTTTTTTGACATTTCTTTCAACAAACAGCCTCTTGAACTGTTTCATCCTTTTGATTAGTGTTTTCAGCAAGAGAATGCACAGCAGATTTAAAGACGTAACCTAACAGACAAAGCTCTTGTTGCGTCATCCCTTGCACTCCATCTAATGCTGCTTGTTCTTTTAATGACTAGATCGTGGCGAATGGGATCGCTTAGTGGAGGTTGATTTAAGCATTTGATCATAACTTTCCACAGGTGGTTAAAGGCTGAAAAAAGTTGTACACGGACGCGGTCTGAACAAACCCAAAATACGATATTGCTACAACGCAACTTTCAGCAGTTCCAACTAAATTAAGCGTTAATCTTAAATAAATGAGCCTGGATACCATCATATTTGCCTGACATGTTTGCTGAATGATTGTCCCCTCATGTCGTTTACATCAATGCCACAGTCGTTTAAAACGATTGAAACAACAAAGAAAGATTTTCTCCAGTATGACTACATACTTCTGAGTATGAATGTGAGATTACACTTTACCATCAGCTGGATTTATGTATCTTATAAATAGTCAACTGGTCAATATGAGACAAATCTGATATTGAATCGATACTTAAGGAGTAGTATTTGGCTTCTTTAATTTCTTTAACAATCGTATTAAAAACGTGTTTTCCCATTACTTCTATTATTTCTTTCCAGATCTTTGAAGATATATAAGAAGGCTTTCCAGTACCCTTATTGCCATAATTAGCTAAATGAGAGCTTAAAGAGGATCGTACTCTGCAAGCCACTCTAAAATGCCTATGTAGTTCCCGTTATTTTGTGAACGAAGGATCTCTTTATCACTTCTAAACGCTAATCTGCGAGAAGATAGAAGTTGGAAATCGTTCTTGATTCAATTAAATTTCCAAAGAGCTGTCAAGTAGACCATGAAGGAGCTGCCTGTCGATGAGTGTTCGCCAATGTTCGCCATGTTGGCCAAAATGGCCAAAATGTTCGCCAAATGTTCGCCATGAGTACATGGAAAGCAGTAAACATTTTCATTTGAGGGAGAGTACGTTAGCCAATCTCTTTTGTTATTTGTTACACTGATATATTTTCGAAAAACCATAGATTATGTAAAAAATCTTATAATACCTTCAAAATTTCTTTTTGATGCTGCGAAACTTCCATCAAGATTTTTACATTCTGAAGAACCTTTAACAACCCAAAATTTACATATTTCTTCAGTTATGATATTCCACAATCCTATGTTGTTTCCGAATTCTGGGCCCAATTTACCTTTAAGTTCAATTTGTAACTTAGTTTCGATTTCTGGTTCTTTTCTTGAACTGCATTATAACTGTCATTGTATGTTTTTTCATCTTTTTCAGTTACGGAAGCTGTTTCCCTCAGCTATTTGTAATTCATCATGTGCATTTTCAATAGTTGGAGCTTCAGTAGCTTTGGATTTCCGTGTGATACCGATTTTATGGTATTGCGCCATATTTGAACTTGCAACGTAGGTATATGATTTATAGTTTTTATTTAATTTTAATTATTATTTTTTCGTTTTGGGCCCTATGAGGCTCCCTTTGGGGCCGAGGCCCCTAGGCAACTGCCTACTTTGTCTAATGGTTAATCCGCCGCTTTCTATTATTGATTTGAGCGTGGCATTCGACAGAACACGGCCCTAATTCTCTTAAAAAAATCATTGATTACGTCATCACGCTCAGATTGATGACGCCACGAGTATGATATATATGCTAAAAATTCATAATTTAAAAATAAAAATATCCCATTCTCGAAAAAATGAATTTATTCCATAATTTTGCCCCTCTCTATATTGAAAAGCATTGGTGCTAAAACACTTCCATGTATAAGGCCGTTCTTTGAACTTTCCACCTACTTACTTTGCCCTCCAGCATGAGAAAAAGACGTCTGTTTTGTAGTAAAGAATATACGATCCTACCTCGATGGTGGTCATTGCAGTGGCGGCTCGTCAGAGGAAGCAAGGGAGGCTTAGCCTCCCCATAAATTTTTTACACGCGCTACACTGTTTTGTTTATCTTGAATCGCGAAAAACAACAAGCACTCTCACTATTATACAACGTGTAAATTCCATATTATCACTAAATATCCATATGCACGGAGCATTAGCATTAGAACGCATGATTGCGTCTCAGTTTTTTTATTATTATTGTAGGCAGGACCCTGGGTTATTCCGAGATGCATGAACGGAGCCGAGAAGCCGGCCAGCCTCCGTTGCTAATGCTCCGCGCAGCGCAGCAGGCGTTTAAGGAGCCCTGGTCTCCTAACAGTGGCATCTACGGTGCCATCACACGCTGCCCGGAGATTTACCAACGGAAGCTAACTAGCTTTTTGGCTCCGTTGTCGTTGCGTGCATCTCGGGACAACGAATTTTAGGGTCCTGACGAAAAATAATGAAAAAACTAAAAGTGCGAATTTTGTTATGAAATTTGGTATTTGGGGTTAGAATAATATTTGGAACAACTTGTTCGAATAACTTTTTCCGATATTTGTAACGCAAAGCAAAATATCGGTAATTTATCATGGATTTTGATTCGCAGAGGCCGAGTTTAGAATTGAAAAAATTCAGTTGAGTATCTTAGAAAATGTGAACCTTCAACCTGTATGGACTGCAAAACTTCAAATCTGTATTTATTTCGATATGCATATCTGCTTACAAAGATAGAATTGTTAACAAATAATAAAGGACACAAACTTTGGTATTAAACTTTTACAATTAGACTAATTATTTTTAAAATGATATGATATTATGAAATTATGAATTATGATCATATTATGAAATTTAAATAAAAAATGGTCAAAAAATAGGGCCTTACATTACATTTTTTGGCGCATTTTTTTGCTAGTGCAAATTTGTCTAGATATTTTATACAGTAAAACCTGCCAATAACGGTCACTAAAAATGACAGAACTATTGGCCGATATAAAAAGGTGGCCGCTAATACCAGGTTTTGTAGTCCACAAATTTTGGTTTGGGGAAATTTGAAACTGGCCGGCTAGTTCAGGTGGCCGGTTTTGACAGATGGCCTTTAACACAGGTTTTACTGTAGTAAGTATAGCCTCCCCTATTGTAAAAATCACGAGCCGCCACTGGGTCATTGAGAGCATCGTACAATTTGTGGAGCAATGTCTCCTGCCTTACTCCAGGCTTCTTCTAGTGTTTAGTCTTTATATCGGTTCTTATAGCTCTTCCATTCATAAGGAGTTGAGTAGCGACTTGGTTTGCTATAGCCTTGCTAGGTGGTTTAAATCTTCGTCTGAATGGGATAGCTTGCCGTCTGATAATTGGAAAGTTTTGTCATTTAGTCTTCTTAAAAGTAAAAGTTCGTTGTAGTATACACTGTTCTCTTGAGGCCATTGCAAACTCGGTCCACATGCGTTGATCGCATTTTGTGCTGTTATACTGGAAAAGATGCAATTACATTGTCATCATCTTCTTGATTTATCGTTGTACAACCAGAAACTTGGTTTCTAATATCTTAATCAGACATTTCATAAAAAAGATTTCCCCCCTTATCTATTCCACGACACTAGATTAACAAATCCGAAGTTGTCTGAGGATTTCCCCAAAAATTGCACTACTTTTGGGATTATTTGAGATTGAAGGTTGTCCATTTCGAGGTTCTTCGAAAATCGAAAATAACCATCCCTTAAAGAGCAATAACTCAGTCGTTATTGGGTTTACATAGGTCTTTCCAACGCGAATCTCTTTGTTTTTCTATTAGCTACAATTTTTTATTTTGATGATTTTTTCTATAAAATTAAACTTTTTTAAGTTATTCATGAAAAATGGTTATAAAACGTGAGTTTTTTCAATGAAAAATAATGGTTTCAATCGCTAATAACTTGGAAAGTATCAACTTTGCAAAAAAAAAAATTAAAGAAAAAAATTTACTCAGAATTGGTCAATCTATCGGCTTCCATAGTACTTTTGATTGAAAAAGAATGATTTTATACCAGGTAGAGCATTTTATGAAGAATAACTTTTTTCGTAAAATTGATAATAAAATAGTTATCATAATTATTGTAATAAAATGATGTTGGGTATCAGTAATTTGAGAAAAGTCTACAATTTTTTTTTTCAATTAGAAGGATGTAATTGCATATTAAAACATAATTTTAATTCCAAACAAGTTTTTACAATAACAATTTTTGATATTCTGAAATATTAAGGTAATTTAACGAAATCCTTAACGAAATTCTCTTAATCTCTTTAACGAAATTCATATTTTTGACATACCTCGTATAAAATTGATATAATTTGATATCCGATTATTGAGTTTTAGATTTTAGCCCATGCAGAGCATTTTATGAGGAATAAGTTTTTTTTCGTGAAATTGGTAATAAAAAGTTTTCCATATGGTTCCTAATTACG
This sequence comes from Diabrotica virgifera virgifera, assembly GCF_917563875.1. Taxonomy (NCBI): domain Eukaryota; kingdom Metazoa; phylum Arthropoda; class Insecta; order Coleoptera; family Chrysomelidae; genus Diabrotica; species Diabrotica virgifera. Next base: position 128,141,663 of record NC_065448.1, read on the forward strand.
CAGACATACTGTATAAGAGCTCAAAATTTTTGAATTTTCAAATTGTAATGCCATATTCGGATTCAGCATAATCAAAAACAAAATAGAAACATATTTTATCGAAGTAAAATGATGAATTCAACGATATTTTTAAAATATTTAAGTATACAAAATAATTGTTGTGGTTTAAACAATTAATAAACAATTATGGTGTATTCCACGAATATACGACTGTTTTCGATTATCACGACAACGAATACTTTAGTGTGCAACATAAGAAGTACGAAAGTATTTTGATCTAATAATTACTCCAATAAACAATATAATTTGCAATTTACTTTTGTTCTTCATATTTTGCACAGTAAAATATTCGTTGTCGCGATAATCCAAGAGGGTCGTATATTCAAGTAGAACTGTTTACCTTAAAATGTAATATATGTATAAACTAACAAAAAAAGTTTTAGAAAAATATAAGCTTGTTTGAATTTTTCCGAAACAATGCATGTTTTCGTTCTCTATTGACTCCCCTAAATATTTATATAATAAAATTTAAAAAATATTAAAATCTAAATATTTTGCAATATTTAGATTTTAATATTTTTGAAAATATATTTGCCTATAGTGAATTTTACCATTTTTATTTTAAGGATATTTACACTTATTTCTCCTTGATTTGTGAATATCCCATTTTTGTTTTTTTTTGGGATTCAAATATTTAAAAACAGTGGCTCCCCTTTCTTTTTTGAAGAGTTGTTCTCTTCCTTATTTCCTTTTTTTGTTGTTGTTTAGTATCTTTTCTTTTTTACGTTTTCACTTCTAAGAACGATCTCCCATAATCTAACGGACTGAACAATGGTGCCGTTTTGAGCCAATTGTGTACATACCGATGTTCTAAAATTAATTCTTCGAAATTTATATCAATGCTACAATACTACAATGCTCCAATGCTACAACGTTACAAAGTAATAGGTACCTAGCCATATTAAAATAGGTGATCAGTCTATATCTGTGTCTATACTATAATAAAGATATAATGTTACTGTGTGCATCTGTGAGAATTGAGAATTAGATAGATGCTTATCCACAAAAATAAGCAAAACATTTCATTTTCATTCTCTTAATTATCTTTATCTGTCACTCTGCCAGATAAGGTTTGTTTAACATTTTTAACTAGCTATTAGTTTTAATAAAAAGAGGAAAGTTTTAAATGTGATCCTTTTGCTTTATAATAAATTGTTATAAATTGAAACTCATGAAGTAGGTACCTTAAATTTTTTAGAACTACGACCAGAGGAGCGGACGCAATATGAAGGGCTAAAAAGATGTAATCATCTCGTTATTGCAGTCAATGGTTATACTTATCCTATCCTCCTCCTCCTCCTCATTCTTTGAGTCCTTGTGAGGGGAAGGTGACATTCTAAATACTGTTACCTTGCTATTTCCATTGGTAGCGATTCTGTCAGATGGACGGCTTCATCAGTAGCGTACTGATAGATCAGTGGTCCCTGGTTCCAGTTGGAATGCGGGCCCCCTCCCAATATAGACACACATTGTATATCAAAAGTTTTTAATAAACATTAAATATAAATCAACATATAAAAATTCAAGCTAATTTAAAACAGTAAAATAATATTAATCCTATCGTTTTTCATACTGACATGAATGATCACTTTACTTCAGCCATTTTTATACCTAAATAATGAAACTCAAAAATTTTCTACATCTAAGGCCCGGCGCACATGGATTCGCTCCCAACCCCTATAAAACCACTTTTCTTGTACACGAGTTGGCTCCGAAACTCATACCCGAAAGTTAAGTTATGACCGAAGGGTTAGGTCTTCCTACCTGAACCCGGGAGCGAATCCACTAAGGCCTGGATCCCGCGTACCAAAAAAAGTTTATTAACAGCAAGCTGAAAATTTGTTAATAGCTTAACGGTGTCTATTCGGACAAACTTTGATATATGGGAACACTGGAACAGGGGAAGTTTTTAATTGTGGAACGTGATTTTAATTGTGGAACTTGTCATCCTCACACATTTATGATTGTGAAAACTAGCAGGTTGTTTTAAGTTCATTCAATGGCAAACTTTATACAATATAATATGAAAGACTATACAAATATTTTGGGCATTTTAATAAGTCCTACACGTACAACATGTCAACAAATGGCAGGAATTATGTTGGTGATAGATAGCAAGATAGCAGTCTGATTTTTGCATGAGAGTTTAATGAAAGGGTAACAAATCAATTGGAAGTTCTGCCCGACAAAATACATGGGACATTTTCGTAGTCTGACGGTCGAAACCTGTGATCTGTTCCACAATTAAAACTTCCAGTGTTCCCGTACATCAAACTTTGTCCGACTAGTCATCGTTAAGCTATTAACACATTTTCAGCTTGCTATTAATAAACTTTTTCTGGTTCGCGGGATCCAGGCCTGTCCAGTCATAATTAAAAACCGGAATATCGGAAAACAGCTTTTAAAAAATTAATATTAGATGCAATTTATATCAACAAAATAGATTCTCAAATTGCATATAATAGGGCTTTTCATTCACAGTCATTTGTTTCGAGCTTCTGTCATATGTTGTATAATCCGTGTATATTAAGATTATACACAGATTATGCAACATATGACAGAAGCTCGAAACAAATGACAATCGATGAAAAGCCCTATATATTATACATAATAATACATGATGAGCGCGCTAATAACCGGCAAATAAGGCAAAAGATGGAAAACATATTAAGTTGTGAGATAAAAAGAAATAAAACTAGTAGAGTTGTTAAATTTAGCGGTAGTAACATATAAATTGACATTATATTGATTGTTTACCAGCTTTAGAGGTATCAGAGGCGTATGTCAACTAAAACTGTCACTATGATAGTGGCATTTCTCAAACTCGTCCGATACGTCTAAAGGTGGGAAACAATCAATATAATGGCAATCTATAAGTTACTATCGCTAAATTTAACACCTCCACTAGGTTCATCCCTTTTTATCCCACAACTCAATATGTTTTCCATCTTTTGAGTTACTTTGCCGGTTATTAGTGCGCTCTTCACTGTAGACTAATGGCCGGTTGTTCGAACGCTAATCAAAAATGATCATTATCAAATATTTAATTACTGTCACAACTGTCAATGTCAACTTTGATTGGGTTGCTGAAAACATAATTATTGATTACAATTATGAAATTAGTTAATCAATTATGTTAATAATTGTTATGTTAATTGATTAACTAATCTCATAATTATAATCAATTATGTTTTCAGCAACCCAACCAACGTTGACATTGACAGTTGTGACAGTAATTAAATATTTGATAGTGATCATTGTTGATTAGCGTTCGAACAACCGGCCCTCAGAGTCGCTATAGGTGAAATTTCTTAATCATTTTAGGCACGACGGGACCCTATAACTTAAAAATAGTAGAACCTAAAAGAAAACGTTTGAGCACTGTGCCGTCACTTTTCAGTGGCACATGCGTCTACAGTGGCGCATCAAACTTTCCACTGATGGACGGGATACATAAATTAAAAAATACCCTCCCTCATTACCAGAATTTAATTTTTTTCATTTTTTTAAGTTCTATGTGATTAAGACATAAGATTCATCGTAATTTTAACCCACTATCCGCTTCTCCCTGCCCCCACCATCAAAAACTTTATTTTTCGATTTTTTTTTTGGTGGGATGCAATCAATTTTAAAATTTCAAAAAATGCACACGCATAGTTAAGATAAAACACGTCTATTTTTTATAGACCTGTAGGTTGAGTGTACATAACCTCAAAAAATTAAAAAAAATTTTTTTTTTGGAAAAAAGTACATATATAACTTTTTTTGGGGATAGCTGCTATCTAATTTTTTCTTAGTCTTAGTATTTTATCAAACACTATATTTCTAATTTTTTTCAGATTTTTCTGTAACGCTGATCACCTTTAAAAATCCAAAAAACTGTTTTTTAAGGGGGTTTTGGGAGGTTTGAACGTGTTTTTCTGATTCTTAAATATTCTAACGGACTCAGTTATTTCAAGTTACATATAACCTATAAAAACAAAATTGATTTGATATATTATGAAGTCTAGAAAATAGGGAAAATCCCCCAAAACCCAAAAAAAACAGTTTTTCGGATTGATGAAGGTGGGGAGCCTTACGGAAAAATCTGAAAAAAAATTAAAAATATAGTGTTTGATAAAACACACAAGATTAAGAAAAAATTAGACCTGCAGCTATTCCTCAAAACAAGTTATACGCTTTTTTGAAAAAAAAAAAAAATTTTCTTTTAATTTTTTGAGGTTATTTACACTCTAGCTATGGATCTATAAAAAATAGGCATGTTTTATAAAAGCCTCAGCTATGCGTGTGAATTATTTAAAATTTTAAAATTGATTGCATCCCACCAAAAAAAAAAAAATAAAAACGAAAAATGAAGTTTTTGATGGTGGGGGCAGGGAGAAGGGGTAGTGGGTTAAAATTACGCTGAATCGTATGTGTTAATCACATAGAACTTAAAAAAATAAATTCTGTCAGTAAGGGAGGGTAACATTTAATTTATTTATCCCGTCCATAAGTGGAAAGGTTGATGCACCACTGTCGACGCATGTGCCACTGAAAAGTGACGGCACAGTGTTCAAACGTTTTCTTTTAGGCTCTACTATTTAAGTTATAGGGTCCCATCGTGCCTAAAATGGTTAAGAAATTTTACCTATAGCGGCTCTTAGTCTACTGTATTATGTATGATACATTTATAAATAATTACAAACAAACCTCTAGAAGTATGGAGATAAAACGCTTAAATAAAAAATAGCAAAAATAAAACCTTGGATAACGATGGGGTAGATATCTTTAATCAAACGACGAGATGTTCTTAAAAAGAAATTAATAAAGAAATTTTCGCCAACACTTGGCGCAAATTTCGACTCCAATGTATTTTAAATGCATTCATCTTTTTCGAATCCTGAGAAAACTAATAGGTATTTTAAAAAAATTTATACGCAGAATGAAAGATTACGTTATTACCGAGGGCTGAAAGTCTCTGAAAACTTCTTTAATGTTTATTTTAATAAGTTAAAAGGGTTAAAATAAAAAGAGAAAATCGAGTGTAATTTTTAATTTCAAATATCTCATTCAAAAGAAACTTTTTATTTATTCTAAGGGACTTCTAAGGGACCGAGGGACTACCCTCGGTAATAAGCTGGCGATAATAAGATAGGCGGTGGTATCCAATAGACGCCGTATTGCGTATATTGCAGACCACAGCCTTAGATCGCGGTCTAAGCTCTTAGATATTTCAAACTGTAAGTAACTGTACTGATTAAACTTACTAACTGCAGTGACTGCTTCCACACATGAATGGCGAAAGTTCTGATACGTACCTGTAAGTTCGGTTGTTTTCATTTTTGTCTATATTTAGAATTTAATTTCAATTATTTTATAAGAATTGCCTAAAAGTAGGTAACAGCTGAAGAATGAAGGTGCTACAAATACGAACAAAAGGAGCATCGAGCGACTAATTTATTGTCCTGGGATTATTTTTATAACCCTTGTATAAAACTTACATTGAATATCTCAATTTCCAAAATTCTACAACTTTGTAGTTTACAACAACTATTCATGGATCGTGCTGATATAAACATAAGTGTTTGGGTAAGTAGATACAGGCGGTTATTCTTTAAACAAGTGTTGAAACCAGGGCTTCGGCATAAGCAGGTAAAAAGAGTACAGAACCTGACAAAAACTTTCCCTATGTTTCTTAATAAATTTTGTTTTCAAATTCTTTAATAAATAGGTATTATTCGTTTTTATTTATAATTACCTACACAAAAAAAAATATTAAGTAGTTACATTTCCTAGTGTGTACTGGTGTAGTTAAAAATGTCCCCATCAAATTATAAAAAAAAAAGAAACAAAAAGCGTATTAGAGCGGGCCCTGCGGAGCCCGGGCCCTGGTTCCACGGAACCATGCTCAGTACGCCACTGGGCTTCATTAAGGAATTTTCGCACCAGAGTCTTTATTTGGTCTACCCATCGTGTTGGTGATCTTTCTCTTGATCTTAGGCCTTTCCTTTTACTATCAATAGTTCCATGGACACCGTTCTTCTTGCTATTTGACCTAAGTAATTTACGTATGCTCGGTTTATTGTTTAGTAGCTTGTCTTTTATATGAAACTCTTCCAGAATTGACAGGTTGGTTTTGTGTTCTGTCCAGGATACCCGTAGAATTCTTCTTTAGACCCACATTTCGAAGGCTTCGATCTTACTTCTATTTTTTTAAGAGTCCATGTTTCAGCTGCATATATAGCAATCGGAAAAATAAGGGCATTGGCCAACATGAGCTTAGTATTCCTTGTTCTTATTCGGTTTTTCCATATTTTAATTAATTTAGCTTTTGCAATTCTAACCATTGTTTGTCTACTCTACGCTGTATTTCTGAGCAGCAATCGACATTGTCAGCGAATCCAAGTCAGGGATATAAGTACGATGTTGTTGGCCCCGGGGCAAATGTGATCTGGAAGCCCCCTACCAGTAGCGAATCCAGCTTCTATAAGAGGAGGGGCCAAAAATAAATGAATGTTTTTATAATCTTTATTGCCCCCATCGCCTTTCCCTGGATCCGCCACTGCCCCCTGCCGGGAGATCTGGGGAATTCACTCCCCAGCGGAAGGCGGGGGGGGGGGGGGGGGGCTTAATGTTTGATATTTAACCCCTTGAAACTGCATTTTCCCTCCTGTGTGAACACCGCACTCTCTTCTTTCTTTTTTCAGCATGTCCTGCAATAACTATAGAATTAGCAGCGCTAATGATTACTTTTTCATCTGTATCTGGCATTGCGGAGGGATCATCAACGAATACGTTCGTTCGCTACAATGTAAATGGTCTTACTTTGTACCGAACTAATAACCAAGCGAACACCTACGAATTCGTTCGTGTTCCCTTTGATTTAAATGCACCTTACGGTGCCTTAAGCTACTGCAGTGTGAGCCAACCACACTCAGCGAAGCTGGTCAGTGTACCTACTGGTGTGACTGATCCTAATGTGCTCATTCTATCTTACCTATACCTTTCTTTTCAATATGTGGTTCCTTTCACGTACCAAGATGTGGTTTGGGGTAAATTGGTTAAGACAAAGTAGCTGGGACCTGGGGTCCCCATTCCGGTTGAATTTTGTTTTTATTTCGCAAAAATAACTAATTTGCTCAGTAATAATTTATATCTGTACGAAAGCTCTCGGGGACCCCAGCTTAGCCCGGACACCCTCTTCCAATGGCATTTTAGGTTTTATTAAGCCGAAATAACTAATTTCCTAAGTAATAAATTAAATTTTTATGTTAAGGTCTCGAGGGCCCCAGCTTAGCTCAGGCCTCAGGGGCCCTGTTCTGTTCCAATTGCATTTTAGTCGAAAATACTAATCTCCCCAGTGAAAAATTAAAACTTTATGTTGAGGTCCTTTTAAAACGTCTTTTTAAAATTGTGTCATTTGAAAATATTTCGTTGGGATCGGTTTTTAAAATACATATTTTTATTTTCCTCGTTAAAATCTATCCACAGCCCACCAAACGGGGCCCCCTTGGTCGGGGGGCCCGAGGCACTGCCTCGGTTGCCCCAATGGTAGTTACGGCCCTGATCCAAGTACACAAATCTATCTACTATGTACTTCGAAATTCACCACTTGACTTATTATTATCTGACCTGTCTACGATCCTTATTTTTGTGTTTTCGGTGATGACCTAAAGTCCGAACTCTTTGCTTGCATATCCGGCTTAGTCGTTCGGTGATGATAATCATTTCTACTTCATTCGCTCCTTCTATAAGTGTGTCATCTGCGTATCAGAGGTTACTGATTTTTCCATCGATTCCTGGGTTATTTTGTTTCTTAGTTGGTTTCCTTCTACTTCTCTACTTCTGCTCGTAAACTAATTGGTTCATTCTGTCTGATTGCGTATTTCTTGTATTTTGAGACTGATGCAACTTTTGAAGTGCCTTTGTATAGTTCTAAGTAATAATTTTTTCAGGTCTCTGCAATGCTCTCTATGTCGGTTTTTTACTTCTCTATTATGGTCTTGAATGGATTGAAATTGTTGCTTGAACTCTCGAATATTTAAATTTTTTAGTACCCTCTCGAGGTTGGCGATCAATATGGCAAATTTCTCTCTGTTCTTAGCTTGATGAGTTAAGTCATTTTTCTGATGTGTGGGTCCAATCTATGATGTTTCGTACCAAGATTTTTCTTCCTTCCTATAAGTACCTACCCCTTTTGCCTTCGATCTTGCCTTCTAATATTACCCAAAGCCACTCAAATTCCCTATGGCGCATTATGTGTCCTAGATATGACGTGTTTCTAATTAGGCTAGTATTGACAACATGAGAACGTGATGTATTCATTCTTTTCAGTACTTCTTCATTCGTAGTTCTGCAGGTCCAGCTTATTCTTAACATTCGGCTTTCGGCGACACATCCACATTTCGAATGAATTCAATTTATTGACGTCATACTGTTTTAACGTCCAGGTCTCACAGCCATAATATAGTAATAGAGACCACGCATAACACTTAAGTGTTCTCAATCTTATTGTGATTTATAGCTTGGAGTTACAGAGCATTTTGCGCATGTTCATGAAACCATACCTTATACCTTGCTATTTCAATGCGTCTTCTAATTTCTTTTGAGTATCTAGTTTAATATTTAGCTCCCTGCCTAGGTATATGAAGCTTTGGAAACTCTGAAGGGTGATACAATTTATTTACTTCAGCTCTTGACACACGTAAATAGAGGAGCGGCACACCCCAAAAAAAACTCGAGATTTTCTCGAGATACTAATTCGACTGATACTAACTCGAGATTTTCTCGAGATACTGATTCACGATTTTCTTGAATTTCTCGAGATACTGACCACAGTTAGGTGAATGGCTAATTTTAGTCATACTTTATGTTTTTGATGCTGCTGAAAACGAAAATGAGTTTATTTTGAATTTCATCTGGAGGAACATTGTCAAAACCCCAATTTTACACTAAAAATAAAAAAATCACGTTTTTTGCGTTTACCTCGCTACAACTCTACTCAATTTTAATTTTTTTTTCTGAAATTTTTATGGTTTATAGCTCTCACATTTCCAAAGATAATGGTATCTGTTTCAAGCTTTCAGTTTTATTCTGATAACAGTTATGACTTTTTTAAAGTGAACGGTGCAGATCAAAGGCGGCTCTAGCCCATGTAGCGCCCGTGTGCAGTCGATGCCCTGGAGCCCTTTGGTAGACGCACAGTCAAAATGGTATAGTCGAATAGTTACCTACCTAGTACTAGTACCTACAGACTCGTTTTTTAATATTGTATTTAATTACAGAGTAATTTATACATACTAATATATTTCTCAAATTGGGCTCTGTACCGCCATTCTTTATTATATTACGAATATGTGTGGCAAATACCTCGACAAAAAATTACAGCCGCAATCTTGGACCGCGTTTGTTGCTACCTGTTGATCGCTACTGTAGCCTCTTAAAATTTAGCTGTTTAATCACGTTCGTATTAAAATATGGAGTACAAAGAAGTTTTAACTTTTAATCTTGATGTTATAAATCCCAAAAATAACGCTTTTTCGAGATACTGACCTTGGGAGGAGAACGACCTATTTTAGTTCTACTTAATGTTTTCGATAGTGCTGAAAACTAAAATAAAGTTTATTTTGAATTTTAGGTAAGGGAATATTGTCAAAATTGCACTAAAAATAAAAAAAATTAAATCACGTTTTTTTTTGCGTTTTACTTGCTACAAATCTGTTCTATTTTAATATTTTTTCCAAAGTTTGTACAGTATATATTGCACACCTTTCTAAAGACAAAGGTACCTGTTTCAAGCTTTTAGTCTAATTATAATAAAAGTTATGAATATTTTAAAGTAAAAGGTGCAGATTCGTGAATTGTAAGGTTTAATCGCAAAAGTTAAGTAATAAATTTTTTAATCACGTTTCTATTAAAATATAGAGTATAAAGAAGTTTTCTGAAAAGTTTTAGATCAAAATGTTTTACAGGAAAAAAATGGTGCAACTTTTAATATCGACGTTATAGATCCCCAAAATAACACTTATTTTTGAGATACTGGCCATGGGTGGTGAATGGCTAATTTTTGTCTTACATTATGTTTTGATGGTGCTGAAAACGAAAATGAGGTTTATTTTGAATTTTATGTGGGGGAACATTGCCAAAAACTTAATTTTACCCTAAAAATAAGAAAAAATGAAATCACATTTTCCTTTGAATTAAAAGTTACACCACTTTTTTTTATAACACATTCACATCTAAAATTCCCCACAAAACTTGTTTATACTCTATATTTTAACACAAATGTGATCAAACAGATAAGTGGTGAGAAATGTATGCTATAAAAAATATTTCAGAAAAAAATATTTAAATAGAACTGAGTTGTAGCAAGTTAAAAGCAAACAAACGTGATTTCATTTTTATTTTCAGTTTTAATGTTTCCCCACACGGCCGTAAGTACGATGTTGGGGGCCCTGGGGCAAACGTGATCTGGGAGCCCCCAATGGAAGGAGGGGGCCCGGAAACTGTACCTACATATTGCTATTTTAGTTGACCAATACAAAAAAATTTTGAAATCACCTTATTTTAAGCTATGTAAATCATTTTTCAAATACCATCAATATAATGTTAATATAAAAATGTTTTCATAAAAAATATACTATAATGTTAATTACATTGTTCGGCTACAATGTACGTTTGTAATCGCGTTATATTGCCTATAGGCAGTAGGTATAAAGCGATTATAAACCTACAGTGTAGCCGAATGTAGAAATGTAAATGGCAATTTGCCTTTTTACAAATATGTTGTTATTATCAAAAGATTTATATTATTAATTGTAATTTTATTTTACCATTTCAATTTTATTAGTTTGAAATCTCTTGAGACACAAAGTGAAGCGTAATATAATATTCAGTCTATATAGCACTTATTTTATTTTGAAGCTATATTCAATATGTTTAGAAGTGTTCTTAAATTATTAAAGTACAAAATGAGGAATACCTAATTAGACGCAAAAATCGAAGATTTAGCTTCTCTTATTTTAACAAATAGAAACCATGATTACATTTCAACATAATATTATATTTACAATAAAATTACATTATCTGTTGACATTACAGTTACTACAGTTTCTCGATTAAAACTCATTCCTTCTTCAATGACATTGTCTAGGTTGATACTCTTGGCACGTTCATTTTCAATAGAAAGTATGCTAAGCTGCTAAATCGGTCTTGTTCCATCGAATTCCTAGGATAATTCTTGATTAATTTTAATTTTGAAAACGACCTCTCAGCAGAGGCGTGCGGTCCATGGAAGCGGGGGAAGCACCGCTTCCCTATACTTCCATATAAGAAAATACATATATTATTAATTAGTATTTAATTATCAACAGTGTTTCCCTAATCTAAGTAATCTATTATGTAACTAATAGGCATTGAAACATTATTAAAAATTGATCGCATACGAACGGTCTCAAATAAGCACACAATTCAACGATTCAGTCCGGTCCTGACGGAAGCGCATCTCAAAATCGCTGCTTGTCATGCATTTGTCCCGTTCAAAAATTGGTCAGGGTTTAATAACCTCACCCGCTAGTCATGTTCCTTTCACGCGAATTTTGATACGCCTGGAAGCGCTCGTCCGACCGCTTCCGATTCCGAAAACGAGAAGCGGAGTCTGTTACTGCTGCTATAAGGGGTAGGTATTTAAGTAGAAATGGCTCGATTTCAATTTTTTGCTTAATATTTTTACTAATATTTTATTTGACATTTTGAGATTTTTCCTTTTACTGATATTTTATAGTACCTACGACATTTTACAGACGAAGTCAAGTGACATTGCATTTTGTATAAGACAATTTGATGACATGATGATTAAAAAATGAGCTGTTTAAAAATATTTGGGATAAAGCTGAAAATATGGGCTTCGAACCTAAAAGAAAAATAATGATGATTGATATTGTCGGCGAAAGAGAGACCTATCGACGATTATACATCGAAATTTTTGATAATATTCTACAAATGAATTATCACTTTGAAAATTTTAAAGAAATAAAATATGTAGAATTATGTAATTTTAATATGTCTAATTATAATTCATTAAAATCTCCCACAGAGGTATGTACCTATTTAATTCAGTACGATTAAATTATGATTTTTTGATAATCTAGCTTTGCATTGTCAGTTAAATGTCATTTATAAAACACCTGAAATTAGTGATAAAAAGAAATACTTAGGAATCGGTTGAATTTTTTGAATACTACTGGTTTAAATCAGTCTCTATGTGAAGTGGGCAAGTTGTGTGAATTAAGTAGTAGGTACTAACTATCCCAGCTACAAGTGCATCAGTTGAACGAAGTTTTTCAGTATTAAAACGCATCAAAAGTTTTACAATAAATTTTACAAGTGAAGACAGACTTTCCAAGTTAGCCCTATTATCCATTGAAAAAGAGTGCATTTATTAAACAATTATCAGAAAATCCAAAATTTTACGACGATGTTATCGACAAAAAATTTGCATTGGTTGATAAGAGAATAGGACTCAAGTATAAGTAAATAAGTGTCATATTGTTGAAAGTTGTGTGTTATGGAAGGTGATTCGAAATCGGAATATAAAAACAATTTTGAATAGAACTCTTCTTTTTAAGTTTAAAGAAACCAAGCCTGGAGCAGGGACTCGACCCTGAGCAAGCAGTACAAATCGATGATAAGTCACTAGATATACGATATACTAAGTCACTAGAGTCACTAACCTGCATTGATCGGGGTAGGATTTCGTTTGTGAGTCCTTGTATCCAGGACTCCCACATAATAAGCACTTTGCTGATAGAGAGCCCATATAGCGCATCAGAGTGCTATCGGAGGGGAAGTGGATAGCATGAAGCATTGGGGCGGGATGGAGTGACGCCCGCTTATAAGAGTAAATCCTCCTTGCCTCAATGAATTTGTATCACCCCAATCTCATTCTCAAGGCGTGTGCATGTCTCTCAGACAGGGTTAAACACTATACCTAATTTTTTGTAGTTCTTGTTTTTAGTCGATATAAGTTAACAGGTAATACATTAGGTATATACCTATTAAGTAGGTATATATTTTGATCTCGACCCTCGTAAGAAAATATTTGTTAAACCCTAAATGAATCGCTTCCTCTTCCGAAAATGTCACCGCACGCCACTGCCTCAGCCTTGGCCACAGTTATATGGACGGTCAGACACATGACATAAGCTTTACAACCATCAGGGTAGGTTGAAGACAACATGTTGTGATCTATGATTAACATGGCTGATTAGTGTGCCGTGTACTTATTACAACCGGACAACTCGAAGTAGAACTTCAATGAAAGTAGGTACTTTGAAAACTTTATTTGACTTCGTTATAATCTATGCACGGCCAACCAAAAGTTGCACTGCCCCGGTTGTCCCAATGGTAGTTACGGCCCTGTCCCCACATAAAATTTAAAATAAAACCTTATTTTCGTTTTCAGCACCATCCAAAACATAAAGTAGACCAAAATTAGCCATTTAGCGCCCATGGTCAGTATTTCGAAAAATAAGCGTTATTTTGGGGATATACAACGTCGATATTAAAAGTTGCACCATTTTTTTTCTATAAAACATTTTGATCTAAAACTTTCCAGAAAACCTCTATCCTACTCTATGTTAACACATTATGATTAAAAAGCTAAATTTCAAATTTCGTTACTCAACTTTTGCGATTAAAATTTTGCACCTGTTACTTTAAAAAATTCATAACCGCTATTAAAATAAGATTAAAAGCTTAAAACATATACCATTGTCTTCAGAAAGGTAAGACCTATAAACTGTAAAAATCTCAGAAAAAAATAAAATGGAACAAAGTTGTAGCGAGTAAAATTGCGATTTTGACAATATTCCCCCACCTAAAATTCAAAATAAATTTCATTTTCGTTTTTAGCACCATCAAAAACAAACATTACGACCAAAATTAGCGATTCACCACCCATGGTCAGTATATCGAAAAATAAGCGTTATTTTGGGGATTTATAACGTCGATAATATTTAAAGTTCCACCATTTTTTCCTATAAAACATTTTGATCTAAAGCTTTTCAGATAACTTCTTTGTACTCTATGTTTTAACATAAGCATGATTAGAAAGCTAAATTTTAAATTTCGTCACTCAATTTTTGCGATTAAACTTTGCAATTCACGAATCTGCACCTGTTAAATACTTTAAAAAATGCATAACCTTTGTTAGAATAAGACTAAAAGCTTGAAACAGGTACCGTTGTAACGTAGAAAGATGAGACCTATATACTGTAAAAATTTTAGCAAACAATATTAAAGTGGAACAGAGTTGTAGCGAGGTAAACGCAAAAAACGTGATTTTTTTTATTTTTAGGGTAAAATTGCGATTTTGGCAATGTTCCCCACATAAAATTTAAAATAAAGCTCATTTTTGTTTTCAGCACCGCCGGAACCATAAAGTATGACTATAAAATTAGCCATTCACCTCACAGTGGTCATTTTCTTCTTTAGCTCCACTATTTCTTGTAGCGAGGTAAAAGCAAAAAACGTGATTTTATTTTTTTTTTATTTTAGGGTAAAATTGCGATTTTGACAATGTTCCCCACATAAAATTCAAAATAAAGCTCATTTTCAGAACCATAAAATATGACTATAAAATTAGCCATTCACCTCACAGTGGTCATTTTCTTCTTTAGCTCCACTATTTCTTTAGTCTTTAGTTTTTTGTTTTTGTGGCATAACTTTCTTTTCTCCACTAATTCTAAGGTTTTCCCTGACATACAATATTTATTTTACGATATATGGCTCTAATTGAAATGCATGAAGTATCTTTAATTTTTTAGAACTACGACCAGTGAAACTTTGACTAAAAATAATATTGTAGGTTGCAATCTCGTTAGTGTAGTCAGTGGTACTTATAGTCTTGTTTATTATTTTAAGAAAGTGGACAAGAAAAATCATAAAAAAAACTGGACACGCGCCAACTCGTAACTTTTAATGACAAAAATTTTCAAATCAAAATGTACACCGGCCAATTCGTAACTTTTCTATTACCTGACCTGCCAACTCGAAACTTTCTTCAGGTGAATTCGAAACCATTGATTAAAACTAATACCTTAAATCTAACCGAATGTTTCTTGGTTTGCTTAAAAACATTATATTTATATTAAAGGTACCTATAAAAAATAGCAAAAATTAAAATATCTTAATAAAATAATTGAAAAAATATTATAGTGTTTCATTAACACGTGTTATAAATATTATTTCCATCAAGTACCTATAGCTCTACACGAGCTTGGTTTTTATCAAGTAATTGTAAATTCAATATTTAGATGTTTAGAAATGATAAATTATTTAAATCCATCTGACAATTTAAAAGCAAAGTGATTTTCCATATGTTTATTTCAAGTCTAAAAGATTATACCTTTGTTTAGTTACGAATTCACCGGTAATTGATTGGTTACCGAAAAATTACTGAGGGCCAGAGGGGGATTAAAATAGTTACGAATTCACCGGGACCCAAAAAACTAAGTTTTCATTTGAAAATGGATATTCATTTGTGAAAAATCATTTAATATTTATTATTTTTTAACTAGAAATTTGTTTTGTGTATATAAGCATTTATTACATTATACTTTTGTGCAAACAACTGGGGATGAGGTTTTTCCTGAAGGGGATTTCATCTTCCCAGCCACCCTCGGAGTTTCCCCCACAAGTTTCCGAGACCAATTGGGCGTCACGTTGCCGCTTTCCGCATCCAATAAGCGTCGCGCACCAACCGATAAAAATCCTCGGGCTACATTATCAGCCATGATAGCGAGACCGGCTCGCTCAGACTGATTCGTTTCATAAATCCGAGAGAATTTGGGAGAATTACAGACATCTTTCACCCTCTCCTTTTCGCTCCCTTCACCCCGAAACTTATTAATAAGTACGTTTATATCCTTCCTGAACAGAAATAATGGTCTTTGTAATCGTTTCCGGACTGCGTTAACAAGTTTACAGCTCCAATTGTATTGTAGCTACTTTATGTTGGCCGCTCTAAATATTCTCATCACCACTTTCTGCCAGTTTGAAAACATTGGTAATGTTAGATATAAGGAAATAAGGTTATAGGGAAAACGGATTAAAAATTTGACTACGAAAATATATAATAACATATACCCCAGGCTGTGGGTGAAAAAACGTGATATAATTCAGGAATTTTTGAAACCTATCAGGTGTTGTAAAGGACGATGCCAGGAATAACTTCTACTAAAATGTGACCAAAAATATTGTGAGCTTTTTTTTATTGCGATTTTCATTTGTTAAATTTGCAATTTTTAAAGATTTTTAATTTTGCAGCTTAGGATATTGATTTTAGAGAAAAACGTTTATTGGTTATTGCAAAACAGCCTGCGAAAGGTCCAAAATGGCCGTTTTTTACAATTGCGTTATTTTTTGTACAAATATTTTTTTTTTATTTTTTAAAGCTTTAAAATGAAGATCTTTCAATTGCAAACATAAAAAAAATTGTAAGGCCGGATTAACGAATTTGTTGCTTAGATATTATAAATTGTTTATCCCAAGAGGTCAAATATCGAAGGCTATAACTTTTTGAAAAAAAATCGTAGAGAGTTGGTGAAACATCCAATCTCATTCTAAAGAGTTATATTTTCATATTCTGATATAAATAAATGCGTAAAACATTTTTAAACCTCTAATTTTTAAGTTTGAAAATAAGGGGGCAAATTTCGTTAAAAACATTTAGAGCTGAAGCGGCCCTGTACAACCTATGAGTTTTTAACTTACAGATTATTGTTGCTGAAGACGAAACGAAGATTTATAAAAACATAAAAAATTTCTACGACCAACTGAAGCCGAGCTAAATTTTGGGTTTGAAAATAAGGGGGCAAATTTCGTTATAAACATTTAGAGCTGAAGCGGCCCTGTACATCCTATGAGTTTCTAACTTACAGATTATTGTTGCTGAAGACGAAACGAAGATTTATAAAAAATAAAAAAAATTTACAACCAACTGAAGCCGAGATAATTGTTTCTTTTTTCTTAAATCGTAGTGCCTTTATAACAATTAAGAAATTATTTTACAGTCATTGACTAAAGGAAGACTTATATTATCTTAAAATAAAAATTATTATAAAATATAGTTACATTTAATTATTAAAAATTATTTTTAAAGTCGGTGCTTTTGCGAGCGGCCGAATTTTGCAAATCACCCGGCTCGCTTCAAATCGGCGCGCTCTGAAAATTTTTACGTAACTTGTATTAAATTTTGACCGAAAACAATTTAATAATATTACCATTATAATATACAGTCTATTTACCACTGTATTTGTTTTTCTTGATAAACTTTTATATGTGAAATCTCATTTCTGAAAAAATAATATTACAAAAATGATACATATATTATATGAAATATGTAACTATATTTTTAACTTTTTCATTGTTATATAAATATAATAAGAATAATGTTACTTCTTATTATACAATATAAAAATTTTTCTTCTTGTAGTGACTATCCGTTTTGGATGTTGGCGACCATCATGGCAATTTATCAAACCCCATTTGGAAACTGAGAACCAGGAAGGCGAAGGATTACCTTGCTAGAAAATTTACGTACGTCGTTCAACACAACAACTACAAATCTTGTTAGAGCAGCAGTACCGATTTAGTGTGCACGTACAGATTGCCATGATGGTCGCCAACATCCAAAACGGATAGTCACTACAGGAAGAAAAAGTTTTATATTGTATAATAAGAAGTAACATTATTATTATTATATTTATATAACAATGAAAAAATTAAAAATATAGTTATATATTTCATATATATGTATCATTTTTGTAATATTATTTCTTCAGAAATGAGATTTCACATATAAAAGTTTATCAAGAAAAACAAATACAGTGGTAAATAGACTGTATATTATAATGGTAATATTATTAAATTGTTTTCGGTCAAAATTTAATACAAGTTACGTAAAAATTTTCCGAGCGCGCGGATTTTAAGCGAGCCGGGCGATTTGAAAAATTCGGCCGCTCGCAAAAGCACCGATTTTAAAAATAATTTTTAATAATTAAATGTAACTATATTTATAATAATTTTTATTTTAAGATAATATGTCTTTCTTTAGTCAATGACTGTAAAATAATTTCTTAATTGTTATAAATAAAGGCACTACGATTTAAGAAAAAAGAAACAATTATCTCGGCTTCAGTTGGTTGTAGAAAATTTTTATTTTTTTATAAATCTTCGTTTCGTCTTCAGTAACAATAATCTGTAAGTTAGAAACTCATAGGATGTACAGGGCCGCTTTAGCTCTAAATGTTTATAACGAAATTTACTCCCTTATTTTCAAACCCAACATTTAGCTCGGCTTCAGTTGATCGTAGAAATTTTTTATTTTTTTATAAATCTTCGTTTCGTCTTCAGTAACAATAATCTGTAAGTTAAAAACTCATAGGATATACAGGGCCGCTTCAGCTCTAAATGTTTATAACGAAATTTGCCCCCTTATTTTCAAACCCAAAAATTAGAGGTTTAAACATATTTTACGCATTTTTTTACATCAGAATATGAAAATATAACTCTTTAGAAGGGGATTGGATGTTTCACCAACTCTCTACGATCTTTTTCAAAAAGTTATAGCTTTCGACATTTGACCTCTTGGGATAAACAATTTATAATAGCTAAGCAACAAATTCGTTAAACCGGCGTTACAATTTTTTTTATGTTTGGAATTGAAAGATCTTCATTTTAAAGTTTTAAAAAATAAAAAAAAATTATTTGTACAATAAATAACGCAATTGTAAAAAACGGCCATTTTGGACTTTTCGCAGGCTGTTTTGCAATAACCAATAAACGAAATTAAACTTACCATAGCTCAAATTGTAGGTTTTTAATTTACTACAACTTTTTATTAAAAAGTTTTTCTCTAGAATCAATATCCTAAGCTGCAAAATTAAAAATCTTTAAAAATTGCAAATTTAACAAATGAAAATCGCAATAAAAAAAAGCTCACAATATTTTTGGTCATATTTTAGTAGAAGTTATTGCTGGCATCGTCCTTTACAACACCTGATAGGTTTTAAAAATTCCTGAATTATATCCTGAAATCGACCTATTTTTCACCCACAGCCTGGAGTAATAGGTATCCTGAATAGGTTTTAGGGTCGCCTACATTTGTTACAACCAAAACATTAATTGTGGGATTGTGAGTCATTTTAATTAAAAATTATAAACTTATTTCAATATAAGCAATACATAAGTAATAAAATTTCTCTAAAAAGTTGAGAATTAATTTGTTAATAGATTTAAACAAAATTAAGTGTATACTTTGAAAATCTGACTATTGGAAGGTATATTAGAACAACTCAAAACGAACATTTTAAGCTTACTTTTTAATATTCTTTCTTCTTTATTAGAATATATAATAGCATTATAATTCTGAGGGGGGAGGGGGGAAGGTGCAAAATCGTGGTTCAATGCATTTAAATGCATTAATATTTTTGAAAAATGTAAACGCAGAATGAAAGATTACATTATTACCGAGAGCCGAAAGTCCCTTAGAATAAACAAAAAAGTTTTCAACAATACTTACCTACTAGTTTTCGTAGGATTCAAAAAAAATGAATGCATTTAAATAGCACTGTACCAAGAATACCTCCTACAAATTATTTATCTACCTGTAGCCGTTTACTTACATTATACCTACAGGTCGACTAAGACGGAGACAGAAAGGAAATCTAACTGATTTTGACGAAAACATCATCTCAGAAAAGCAGAGTTAAATATGAACATTTACAGAATACCTGGAGAAACTATTTGAAGACCAGAGATATATCACCTTTGAGTTAGAGGAAGGGGTATATATGATGGATCAAGAATATTATTTGGTCAATTCAAGTCTTATTCCAGAGATGCAGAGACGTCAGTTAACAATCAATGCAGGAAATAACAACCAATATCTGAAAATAATTAGAGACCTTTACTGGAATTAGGCCACAAATCTCAGAGTTGAAGGTGAACACACCGGATATTTGAAAATCATGCGTGGATTGAGGCAAGGCTGCATTTTGTCTCATCTAACCTTTAATCTCTACGCTGAAAGAATATTTTTATCGAAGCTTTGTACAAATCTGGAAGAGGTATTCTACTAAACTAAACGGGTACCGGCTAAACATCAGATATGCAGATGACACCAATATATTTGTGGACAATCTAGAACACCAGCAAGTCTTTATGAACAAAATCACGTATTACAAGTCCACCATATGGACTTAATATAAACGTAAAGGAGACAAATTTTATTATCATCTGCAGACAAGATAAAGATCGCCATAATGATCGCCAACATTCGTCACGGATAGGCGCATCAAGAAGAAGAATATCTTCTACAACTTACTCTACCCTATCTACTTATAAGGATTATAATTAGCAGACACCATTTCATGATGTTTATTTACTCTTTCTGATAAAATGTCTGTCTTGATGAATAACATTGCTAGTTGTTAAAGTACACTTTTTTATTATCCAACACAAGCGAATGAGTCTAAAAGCAAAATGTTAAGAAAGCCTAAGGCTCCAGTTGAGATTTAATTTCAATATTTTTTATACGCTAGAATTTTCCACAGGGTGTTCCAAACTTTAAGGAAAAAGCATAGTTACTATCATTGTTACATCCGGTATACAATGACAGTTCTGTACCTCAGAGTCAGACGAACGTAAGTCCAAAAATTGTGATTTTCGGGTTTTTGATGTTTTGTGTGTAAAATTTAATTCTACATCGAGCCATAATAACGTAACTCCTTTAAAAATTATACTTTCCAAACTAGCCAAGGTTATAAAAGCGTAAGTCCTTACCCATATCAGAGCCAAACAAACGTAACTCCACTTACTACATTATGGCTCTGAGGTTTTGCTTGAAACCTGTAAAAAAAGTCCAAGCCGGACCTATATCAAGCAGTGATTCTACTCCACTTACTACATTATGGCTCTGAGGTTTTGCTTGAAACCTGTAAAAAAAGTCCAAGCCGGACCTACATCAAGCAGTGATTCTACTGCAGCCGTGGTAAGTAGGCCTTGGCTTTTGAACAGCCCTGTGGTAAATGCAGATCAACTGGTCCCTTATAGTGACTCCGATACAGAAGACAATAAAAACGTAGGGGTCAAGAAAAAGGCAAAAAGCTAGTAAGACATGAAGAAAAATGGAAAAAATATATAAGGAAGAAGAATAGACTTGCTGGGAAGGAATATGTTAACACAAAAAATATGATTGTTAAAAAATATCAATAAAACCCCCTTGTTATGATAATTGTCGCCCAAAATGTAACCAAAAGGTTTACAGAAGAAGGCAGATTAAAAATATACTCTGCATATTGGAATGCTGAAAGAAATTGGGGACTCAAAACGGCAGTTTGTATTGTCTTGTATAAGAACTAAGCCAGTTAATAGGCAACGTCAGAGAGACGGGACAAGAAAGAAAAAATCTGAAAGTTATTCGTTTTTTTTTTTTTAAATTACATAAAAAAGAGGAAGTAATTTGCAAAATGTTCGTCTTAAATATACTTTCAATTTCAGAAACTTTCATGAGAGTAGCCATAAAAGAGGCCAGTGCATCTGGATTGGTAACTACAGACCTTAGGAGAAAACATATTCCAGGTAATAAAATACCTATAGATAGATTACAACGAATCAAAAATCATATTTCAAAGTTCCCTGTATATGAAAGCCACTACAGCAGGGAAAGATCTCAACGAAAATATTTGGTAAATCACTTTTCTACAATGTACGCATTGTATGAAGAAGAGTGTAAAAAGAACAAGTTAAACCAGAAAAAAGTGGATTTATTCTAAAAATTTAATGAAGATTTCAATTTGTCTTTTCATTCACCAGACATTTCATCAGACATACATGTGATGTTTGTGATAGACTAGATTGTGAAATGAAAAATAAAAAAAAATGATGAACTACTCAATGAACTGAAATTAAAAAAAAATTAACACCTCGAAGATGCCTCATTAACATATGAGTTAAAGAAAAAAGACAAACTTGAAAGAAGTGCTACCATAGGATCAAGAGTGATTATGTCAGATCTCCAAAAGTGCCTTCCAACACCAGACTTAAAAAACACCAAAAGTTTTTACTCAAAAAAACTCTGGACGTTAAATAGTACGGTTTATGATGCAACAACTGATAAAGCTTGGTGCATGATCTGGAATGAAGTTACAGCGGGTCGAGAAGGAAATGAAATAGCCTCTTGCTTATTTACATGGGCAAGTGAAGAAATTACTAATAATCAGCCTACTGATGTACTGACTATTTGGACAGATAATTGCAGTGGACAAAACAGAAATATGAATATTTATGGTTTTTATGTATTTGTGGCTCTTGGAAAAAGTTCCTGTAAAGACAGTCAACCACAAGTTCTTATTGGCCGGACACACCCACATGGAGGTTGATGGAAAACACAGCATAATAGAGAGAGCTAAAAAACAAATAAAAACTAACACCATATTGACTACAAATGATTGGGCAAACTTTATTGCTACATGCTCAAAAAAATCCATTTGTTTTCAGACAGATGTGCATTAAAGACTTCTTTGACTTTCTCTTCTTGAGGAGCAAACAAGCCCCATTTATATCAAGGAAGAAGAACACAAACAACGAACCATTTCTAATATCCAATGCAGTGTGGTTACAGCTTCGAAAAGGGGACAGTAAATACTACAAAACCAGTTTTGAGGAAGATTCATTTAAAAGTGTTGAATTGAAAAGAAATCGGAGGCAAGAAAGGATTAATATGCCATTGGCAATTCCACAAATACGGGCACACAAAAAGAAAATAAGCAACGAAAAGTACAACGACCTCATGAACCTGATGCTATGAATCCCTGAAGAATACAAATCTTTCTTTGAAAACTTTCCACATGGTGAACACGAAGGCAACTTCCCTGAGGATGACTCGACTGCTCTTGAATAATTTTTTTTTCTCCTTACCTCTTTGACAATAATGTTCAAAATTAATTGAAAAACATTGACTAAATGTTAGTTTTTCATCTATGTTTGTTTATAATAATTACATGTTTTTAATAGTAGTACATGAAGTTTATTTCTAAACACCTTTTCCTAGATAAGTAGGTCCTATGAGGGATTTTTGTAGAGCCAAAATAACGCAAGTCCGGGAGTAAGTCCTACAGTAGGGTTTTGTGTGGGGTCACAATAACATAAGTCCACTTTTTACAAAATGGGATATAATTTAGTAAAAAAAAATTAAACAACAAATAAAGGATATTTATTTGTTAATAATACAAACAATAGTTTGAAGGTAAATTAAAGTGACAGCTTTGTAATTAAGTAATTAGATAACTTTTTTAGTTTTTGCTCTCTCCTGAAAAATTGGCTAAACCTGACTTACGTTTGTCTGGTTATGAGGTACAGAGTTACCTATTTAGCAATAATATTATTACGTTAATATTCTTGAATAAAAAGCTATAATATACTAAAAAAATCACTCAAATCGGACAACAGGTTTAGGAAATACGAGACATCAAAAATGTCTCATTTTTAAGATGGTGCGTTAATTTTGATGCTTAGTGTATTAGTATATAAGAAGTATCTCATATTATTTAAATTTTTACTTTCTTAGGTGTAGTTTCCATATACCCGATTTAAAATTCACAGTTTGAAACTATTTGAAGTAACGACTTTTTAAACAAATCTGCGGGATATTACAAATAATTATCCTTTCAAATGAAGTTGACATAAATATTTGTATACATGACGAGGTCAGAACTGTTCCATCTCTTTGTTACATTTCTGTCCTAACAGCGTGCGCATTTTAGTTCGTTTATGTGTGTCGAATTTTTCCGGGTATTTCAACAAAAACTGCTTATCGACGGCACGCTTATCCCATGAACGAATTATTTTTGAAAAGAATGTAGCTATTGTTAAATATTTTGACAGAAGTTAGGCAATAAACTTTACAGAAAGGAAAGAATTTAAGTTCTATTAACGTTATCTTTGCATCTTTAGAGTCAATCATTCGCTTCACTCTTCTAAGTTATTGTATCAACAATAAATAAGGCCAAGGCCATGAAATGAATACACTAGTAAGAAAAGATTTTGAAAAAGTTCGTCCATGTAAAATGCATTTCTTTGCCCTATATCGAAGAATCGGTATTGCGAACTAATATTTGGTCTAGCTAGATTGAATAAAATTGTTTAATGAAAATCCGAATTTTGCTAAATTTTTACTTTAGACCTAGATCCCGCGTACCAAAAAAAAGTTGATTAACAGCAAGCTCAAAATTTGTAAATAGCTTAACGGTGTTTAGTCGGACAAACTTTGATGCAAGGGAACACTGGAATAGGGGAAGTTTTAATTGTGGAACAGGTTAAAAATTTGGAACGTCAGACTAAGAAAACGTTCTATGTATTTTGTCGGACAGAACTTGCAATTGATTTGTTACCATTTCATTATGCTCTCATGCAAAAATCAGACTGGTGTTTATTACCAACTAAGTATTTTAATGAGTGGAATACGAAGAATATGTCAAATGACAGGAATTATATTGGTGATAAATAGCAGTCTGATTTTTGCATGAGAGTTTAATGAAACGGTAACAAATAAATTGGAAGTTCTGTCCGACAAAATACATAGTGTGTTTTCGTAATCTGACGTTCCAAATTTTTAAACTGTTCCACAATTAAAACATCCCCTGTTCCAGTGTTCCTGTACATCAAAGTTTGTCAGACTAGACACCGTTAAGCTATTAACAAATTTTTAGCTTGCTATTTATCAACTTTTTTTTGGTACGCAGGATCCAGGCCTATTTCATAAGTTAGCAATTTGGAGGAATGTCAAAAAATAGTACCTATCAAATTTAATAATTACGTAAATTACCGCGGAAGATTAATATAAAAACAAGTACATACAGTAAAACCTCTGTTAACCGAAACCTTTTTAACCGAAACATCGTTTAACCGAAATGGCTGACAGTTTCAATAATTTCGTCAATAAAAAGTAAATTTTCGCAAAACGGAAACGATTCGATGTTAATTTGTCAACATCATCAAGATTACTTTGAATCGAAAAAGCTCATGGATGTCGACCACTTTGTTTTCAGAATAGTTCAAAAAGAGATTCTTCAAAAGTGTAAAATCCTTCTTAAAATAAAAAAAATTCCTTTAAAGCATTGCTACTTGTTGACAATGCGCTAACTCACCCTCAAAATCTACAAAATAGTGAAATAATTGTTAGAATTTTTCCACCATTTGAATACCATACAAGAAGGATACAAAAAGCAATGTTATTTTTAACCGAACTTCTTGTTATCCGAAACGGCCTCCCCCCAATTATTTCGGTTAACGGAGGTTTTACTGTAATAGCAGTTGCAATATCAGCCTAGAGATGTAATGAGTTAGAACAAATTCCTTAGCACAGAGATGAAAGTCAGAAAGTACCTAACTTTTTGCAACTTACCTCTTCTTATTCATACCAACATTTTCGAGTCAAGTTCAATTTCGTGTGCTTCTGTCATCATTTACTAGAATATGAACAGACAAGAAGAAGGCAATCTCCATTTGGTGTGGTGAACACACGTAAACCTTGTTTTATGCATATCCTTAAGCCATGGCTTCATTCATACTCTATATATATTTTCTAGATGCATGTGACAAACTATACGAAAAGATGCACCATGTACCTAAATACCTCATAATAGTCGAAACCGGATCTCAACGATTGAGTAAATAAGGAAAATACTACAAAAAGTATTTTTAATGAGATTGATACGGGTAATTAGTCGAAGTAGAAACTCGCCTGTATCAGTCCAAAGCCTATATAGGGTCCCATCACGCAAGAAATGAGAAAGGTGGGGGGGGGGGGGGAGGAACAACCTCGTAAAACAGGGTTTAGATGGATTCGGCTGATAGCTCACTATAAGGACCCTTGTCAAAGTTACAGATGAAGAATAGTCAATTGTCTTGATGGCAGAAGACACACTCATATCTCATCTGGCGTATAGAGCGGGAGAACCAAAAAGGGAAACTTTTCCTCTTTGCTTGCTAAAACACTAAGTATAAGAGAAGAAAAACATGACAGAAAAATTACCTGGTCCCACTGCCATCTGGAATGGTGATTGAATCGATGTGCTTGCAACTCGTCGTCTAAAAAAACTTAACCGCAAAATTGCTTGAGCTCAAAGGAAAACCGATGAAAACCATGATTTTTGGAACTTGTGAAGTTTAATGGCTACCTATTGGTATGGTACTAGGAACAGCTGTAATACCAATATAGATAGCCATTGACTAACAATCACACTTTTAAATGTGAATTTTATTGTTTTAAAATGGTTTTCAACCTAATAAAACCTTTTTAAAAAACATTAGAGAACTTTGGCCCTTTAATGTGTTTTAAAAATATGTTTTGTGTCGACAATTACTCTTCTTTGGGGCTTTTATAACTTCTTATATAAGACGAAGCTCTGAAGATTGCAAGTGACATGCTGAAAGTACTTAGCTGATTTTAATAAATATTTTTACATATAATGTAGTATTAAAGTTTTTTTCTACAACCGTGTTAAAAATGCAATTTTTAGCACTCCATACGAGCGTTAAAAATGCTACTTTAAGGCAGTAGTGCTTTAAAATTTTTATGGCACTGCAGTTCGTATTGACCGTATAGGCAATTTTGATGTAATGTCAAAAAAAAAGAATGTGTGTGTACTTTGTACGCACGTAAGAAGTTATACTTCTATTATATGATTTAAACGAAATTAATATACTTTTTATTTATATTTTGTTTAAATATTAAACTAATAAAAGAATAAAACACACACAAATACATTAAACAAGCCACAAATGATGTCTGAACATTAATTGTCGAAAATTTTTTTAACTAAATACGTATTTTCTGAAAATACAATTATATAATAAATATACTTACAATCATAAAATGTATTAAAAAAAAACAAAAAAGAAAGTTTCTATTGGGACTCAAACCAGCGCTGATAAGCGCGGTTGGTATTGGAATTCATTCGCCTTCAACGCTTAGCCACGGACAATATGTGTCATTATTTACGAAGATCGACTAACTAAACGGATTAAACTTGTGATATTTTGATATTTTGAAAATTGATCAAATTATTTTAATTTTAAATTGAAATGATTTAGAATTGAAAAAATACAACAAAACATAGAGTAAGAAAACAATATATTAGGTGAATATAGATAGAAATTTTGATGGTAATCAAATTATATAAATAAAAGTATTACATACTATGTATTTTGGCAGATCAAATAGGTAGGTTTATACCCATGATACATTAACAATTATTACGTACCTGTTGCTTTTAAAAACTATTTAAAAGTCACTACAATATTATAAACTTTTTTGCTTCTGTCCTCACAACAATAAAACTAATATATTATACATTTGTTTACCTTTACCTTTACCTCCAAACCACAGCTGTCCTACAGCTGCCATATCGGATAATTTTTGACATGTCATTTGAACATCCAATCAGAACAAAGTTATAATGCGCATGCGCCGGGCTGATAGGTTTTAACATATAAAAATTCACCCTCTATCGCCGGTAAAGAAGTATAACTTCAAAAATATAAAAATGGAATGTCAGTCAAGTTCAAGTAAAAGTTTTTGTAGATATTCTCCTGTAATTACGTTTGTAGAAAAACTATTGTATGATATGCGTGTTAAAAAGTACATTTTTAAGGCACTCATGTGAATTGCAGAACTCGCTTCGCTCATTCTGCAAACTTTCACATGCATGCCTTAAACGTGTACTTTTAACACTTATATCATAAATAACTATTTTCTACAACCGTGTTAAATAGTACGCACTCCATGTTAAATAACCGTGTTAAATAGTACGCACACGGAGCACTCCATACGAGCGTTAAAAATGCTACTTTAAGGCACTAGTGCTTTAAAATATTTTTAAGGCACTGCAGTTCGTATTTACCGTATAGGCATAGGCAATTTTGATGTAATGTCAAAAAAATATAAAAATGGAATGTCAGTCAAGTTCCAGTAAAAGTTTTTGTAGATATTGTCCTGTAATTACGTTTGTAGAAAAAATATTGTATGATATGCGTGTTAAAAAGTGCATTTTTAAGGCACTCATGTGAATGAGTGCCAAAACTTTCACATGCGTGCCTTAAACGTGTACTTTTAACACTAACATCATAAATAACTATTAAGACTGTTTCCAGTTTGACTTATCTTTAAGAAGTGTGAACAAGTCATACACAGTCTTTTTCTAAAAATGGATTATGATTCTTTTTCTGAATAATATTTTTGTATTAAGTATGAAGGTTGAGCAATCAGAATTAATATAGTTTGGTAAACTGGAAAATTATTCTTTACCAAATTTTTAAGTTTAAAATCTAAAACTAGAACTGTCGTAAATTCAAAGCATTTTAAATAATTTAAGGATTCAATGTTCTTCGGCGTTCCCACAGTATCCCCTCAAGTTTCAAACAAATGTAACAAATAACGAATTCTTATTTAAGCGTTCTTTCTATGTCCTTTTCTTGTGGCTACTTTTCCTACTCTTTAAACATAAACGTAGAATGGACTTGAAAAAAGGGTAAAAATTTTTGTTTGTTTGAAGTTTTTAGATTAGTTTGATTTGAGGAATAAACTCGACATATTCGTTATAAACAAATACATAGTCTGGGCAGATATTATCGGAGAATATCCCATTTTTGGGAAAAGTTATTTACCAGCAATTTTATTGCTGGAATCGAATCTTATGATTGTATATATTATTAATATAGGTACCTATGCAAATAAAAATTCACAGTAATTAAATTCTGCATAGAGACGTGTTTTTCTCGATTTACTTCGACGAAATTTTTCCCCGGAAAATGCGGGTTTTTCCAACAAAATCTTTATTTTCAACTAAAATTTTAGATGAGTAATTGTTTATTAATAATTAAATAACTTGGTAATGTAAACATCTCTTTCCGTATATATTATAATTACAGAAGCAGATGGAAATTGAATGAACAGTTTAGCAACAATTCAATTGTTAATTAAAAATTTACGGTCGCTGTAATAACCACAATAATTATGACACATAAGAATAACTATGATTTTTGTATAAAAAGACAGTGTACCTATCTAATGTACTTTACAGAATTGAAATTGGACTATTTAAGCGGCTCAGGAATATTTTAAAATAATAAACAATTTTTTGGCTTATAAACAAATAGAATATCTCGGAAAATATTAAATTAAATTAAATGATGAAAACGGTATTGGAAAAGAAGCGCCAGGGCGCTTCTCCTAAAAGGAAAAACGTTTAATTGTGATGAGTGGTTCTTGAGATACAACCGGTCAAAGTTGACCGGCATTTACGGCAAAGATATAAACAATAGGATCATAATTTTTGAACCATCACCTTTTTATTTTTGTCCTCTTTCTCCACACCAATTTTCATATCTTTAAAATACTCATAACATATATTATCATAATAAAAACTATCGATATTACGAGTGAAAATTGCCAAAAATAGCAAAATTCCAATCAAAATTAGGTAAGAGAAAATGTAATCTCAAAGTTCAAAATCGGTATACGTTAAAAAAAGGCATTTTCTCGGCTTCCCATGGAGCAATTTTCTTCATTCTTTTTTTGTTCCCTAGTAACTAACGTATTATTAAATGTGAAAGTTGGTTTTGTTTTGTTATAATAAATTAATTTATTTATTATAACAAAAATTTTTTATTTGTTTAAATAAAGATTGTTTAAATAATTATACAGCTTTCAAATGAGAATATTTGTGTTTTTTACGTTAAAAGGTACACTTGTAGTAACTTTACGTAAAAAAGTCTACAACTTTAAAAAATATGTAGTTTTCTTTTCTTATAAATAAATTAATCTATTATAACAAAACAAAAGCAACTTTGACCTTTAATAATGCGTTAGTTAGATGGCTCTACTCGAGTTACTTGGGAACAAAAAAAGAATGAAGAAAATTGCTCCATGGGAAGCCGAGAAAATGCCTTTTTTTAACGTATACCGATTTTGAACTTTGAGATTACATTTTCTCCAACCTAATATATCCAACCGTAATATCGATAGTTTTTATTATAATAATATAATATGTTATAAGTATTTGAAAGATATGAAAATTGGTGTGGAGAAAGAGGACAAAAATTAAAAGGTGATGGTTTGAAAATTATGATCCTATTGTTTATATCTTTGCCGTAAATGCCGGTCAACTTTGACTGGTTGTATCTCTCAGAATCCACTCATCACAATTAAACGTTTTTTCTTTTAAATGAAGCGTCCTGCCTCTTTTTTTCAATATCGTTTTCATTATTTAATTTAATTTAATATTTCCCAAGATATTCTGTTTGTTTATAAGCCAAAAAATTGTTTATAATTTTAAAATACTCCTGAGGCCGCTTAAATAGTCCAATTTTAATTCTGTAAAGTACATTAGATAGGAATAGAGCCAAAACAATTCTTCTGCACAAAAAAGGAGAAAAAACTGATCTGGAAAATTACCGACCGATCAGTCTGTTAAACCATCTTTATAAACTTTTCACGAGAGTAATTACCACAAGATTAGACAAGAAATTAGACCTATATCAAAGTAGAGAACAAGCTGGATTCAGAAAAAAAATTGGAACCAACGATCATCTCCAAACAATAAAACAACTCATCGAAAAATCCATAGAATATAACAAGCCCTTAGTTTTAATATTTGTAGATTTCCACAAAGCATTCGACTCAGTAGAACTCGACAGTGTTATAGAAGCACTAAACGAGAGCCGCATTGTTAGCCGATATTCGAGGCTAATATGTAATATACAGTGATGAGCGCGCTAATAACCGGCAAAATAGCGCAAGAGATGGAAAACACATTAAATTGTGAGATAAAAAGAAATAAAACTAGTAGAGTTGTTAAATTTAGCGATAGTAACATATAAATTGACATTATATTGATTGTTTCCCACCTTTAGACGTATCAGAGGAGTATCTCAACTAAAACTGTCACTATGACAGTGGCATTTCTCAAACTCGTCCGATACGTCTAAAAGTGGGAAACAATCAATATAATGTCAATCTATACGTTACTATCGCTAAATTTAACACCTCCACTAGGTTCATCTCTTTTTATCTCAGAACTTAATATGTTTTCCATCTTTTGCGTTATTTAACCGGTTATTAGTGCGCTCATCACTGTATATAAAAATGTGACAAGCTCGATACAACTACACGCTAACAGCAACCAAATAAAAATCCAAAGAGGTATCCGACAAGGTGATACTTTATCACCTAAACTTTTCATATCGGCTGTAGAAAAAGCGATCAAAACCCTCGAATGGGGTGACAAAGGAATAAATGTGGACGGAGAGATGCTACACCACCCAAGCTACGCAGACGATATAGTCCTGATTGCAGACGATTTGGGACAAACAAAGAAAATGTTGGAAGAACTTAGTACAGCCTGTCATAAAATAGGCTTAAAAATGAATATAACAAAAACAAAATATATGACGAACTTAGTACCAAGTAAACACCTTAAAATACAAAATTAACAAATAGAACTGGTAGACAAATATATATATCTAGGTCACGAAATTAAGATAGGTAAGGACAATCAAACAAACGGAGTATCCAGAAGAATAATACAAGGATGGGCAGCATACGGAGCTCTTAGGAACGTTTTTAAGAGTGACATTCCAACTAATATGAAGAAAAAAGTTTTCGACCATTGCGTGCTACCGGTGATGACCTATGGTGCAGAAACATTATCGCTCACAAAGAAAAACGCACAAAAGCTAAGAGTAGCGCAGAGAAGAATGGAGCGATCAATGATAGGGGCCACTCTGCGAGACAGGATTAGAAACGAAGATCTACGAGCTAAGACCAAAGTCATAGACGTCATTGAAAGAAGCTGTAACTTAAAATGGAAATGGGCTGGACACGTTGCCAGAATGAAGGACGAAAGATGGACTCGTAAACTAGTTGAATGGAGACCAAGAGCCGATAAACGTAGCAGATGAAGACCACCAACACGATGGCAAGATGACTTACGAAAGACAACAAAAAACTGGGTACAGCAAGCACAAGATAGAACACTTTGGAGACAAACAGGGGAGCCCTATGTCCAGCAGTGGATTGAGAGAGGCTAATGATGATGATGATGACATTAGATAGGTACAGTGTCTTCTTATACAAAAATCATAGTTATTCTTATTTATATCATAATTATTGTGAATATTATAGCGATCGTAAATTTTTAATTAACAATTGAATTGTTGCTAAACTGTTCATTCAATTTTCATCTGCTTCTGCAATTACAATCTATACGAAAAGAGCTTTTATATTACCAAGTTATTTAATTATTAATAAACAATTACTCATCTAAAATTTTAGTTGAAAATTAAAGATTTTGTTGGAAAAACCCACATTTTCCGGAGAAAATTTTCGTCGAAGTAAATCGGGAAAAACACGTCTTTGTGCAGAATTTAATTGAGGTGAATTTTTATTTGGGTTTTTTGGTGTAGTTAAAATCTTTGGAGTTATAGAGCAAAAATTGAAAAAACACGATTTTCGGGCGCCACTTTATTTATAAAAAAAGTAGCACACTATCTGCGGACTTTTCATACCTATATTATTAATATATACAATCGTAAGATTCGATTCCAGCAATAAAATTGCTGGTAAATAACTTTTCTTGTATGGTAAATAACCTTATATTTTGCTTATTAGCCCAGAGTAAACGAGATTTACACACATAATCATTTATTAAGTGAAATAGTAATCTGGGTGGATTCTTTTTGTTTTTTCCCTGGAAACTGTCTGTTATAAATCCGCCTTTCGACAGCCAATTGTATATTTTCCATTCCCTTTTGAACCCTGTACCAGATTATAAAGGTCCAGTGAATGGGTACCATATATTCTTGGATTAACTTGATTGTCAGCAAGAATTATTTCCGCATGCGATCTAATATTTTGAAATCATGCAAGATATATGGTTGACTGTTTCAGGTTCTCTGCTGCAGCTCACGTCTCTATGAAACAATTCCATTGTATGTGGGTTTCCCTTGATTGGCGCATGTCCAGTAAGGAAGCCTGTTATAATTTTGAGCTGATTCCTGCTTGTTTTACGCAGTACTTCAGCCCCATTAGCACATGCCCGTCCAACATATATTTTGCCATGTACTTGAACGGCTATATTCTCCCAGTAAGAGATATGTTGCCTTCAGATCCAGGCTTTTTTATGATCGAGGGCGATGCTTTTTGGTACTCCCACGGCCGGTTCTGGACCTAAGTTCATTAGCTCTTTCATTGCTGTATATCCACTATTACTGCTGTACATATCGCTGTCCCGGTGGAACAATGACGCAACTACAAAAGTGTAACTTTTGGGAGAGGCAAAAATATAAAATTATTTTGTATTTATATATGTAAAATTAGTATTGCAGTTATACTTGGCCACTGTGATATCAGGTGATATACTGTAACTCTACTACACATTCGAAATGAATTCTTAATTTTTCATCCCTAACTTGATCCCCAATTGCAATTACGTCATTGTTGCCATAGTTGTTTTGTAACAACAATGACGTAATTGAAATTGGGGATCAAAGGGGATGAAAAATTAAGAATTTAGAATTTAGTTTTAGAAAGAAAAATTTTGAATTTAGTTTTAAAGATAATATTTTTAAAGATAATCACAGGGGATAAGCTGCATTAACATGACCGCTACTATGAAAAACTCAACATCTACCTGAAACTACTTCAGCTTGCATCCACACATTCAGTCTACATCCAAACAATTATCTGTAGCCAGCAACTACAATATAATAACTATATACATTAAACTGCTTGAAGCCAACAAGTTATCCAACTACATGAAGCCAATCGTACATTTTACGGTAAGTATTATTTTCACATTTTGTACAGCTGTAAGCAGGATTTGCTTAATTTTTTATTGATATTAAAATTCATTTTGTATAATAAATATGATTAGTTATTATCATCCCTTATTTGCTCCTGCCAAGTTAATTTTTCAGATGTGCATTTAAGATAAGACGTACCTACACGTGAGGGACAGAGCTTGTCCAAGTCTCAACAATTATTAGCATCCAATGATATAGGTAGTGACTAATACGCCAGGGAAATAAGGCAAAAATATACCATGTTCGGGACACTTAAGCAGCAAGGTTGCAAATGGGTTTTTTGGGTACTACATACCTAATACATTATAAATACAAAAATGCCCGTCACAGTTCGGATGAGAGTTTTAGATATTAACAAATAAGTGTCAAAAATGGAAGTTTTTTCGTTTAAATCGCTACAGGCTACAGGTAAAAATAGGGTATTAAATAAATATTTATAGTATCCTTCTTTTGGTAGATGAGCAAAGGTTTAAAATGGAAGTTTTTGATTTTTAGTCCGATCCTTTGTTGCTTCGGAAATTTCAAAATAAAATTAAAATTTAGAAAATAAAAAAAATTGCTATAACTTTTGCGACAATGACCTTAAGACTTTCATATTGCACGAAAAGTTGAGTCAAACAGTCAATATAATGCACAAAAATTTTTAAGACGATTCGTCAATTAGTTTAAATATTATTCAATTTGTTTATCCCAAAGAGCCTTTTTTGCAATGTTATTGTTCAGAAAATAATAATGATATAGCAATTCTATGGAAACCACGTGAAAGAAAAATAGTTATACTTTCAAAGCATTTAAAAAAAATCATTAAAAAGTCATTTTTATCATTCCGAAAACATTTTTCCAAAGTAGGGTCATTGTTGGCTTATAAACAATTTGAATAACTTTGTTAATATTGACTCTAGACTAAAACTACTTTGGGATTTGAAAAGCTGGTATTTTTACACGAAATTTAAAAAAAAAACCTTTTCGCCTAGGTTAATCACTGTCAGGGTCAAAGTTGGCCACTTTTTTTATTTAATTCACAGCTACTTTGCCTATAACAATTCAGCAACCTTACTAGCGCCATTTTGAAGTTCAAGGTATATATAGTTTATAAATCCACGAGGAAAAATTTCCTGTAGTTGGCTGTATACCATTACAAAAACATAAAATCCTTTATAAAAGGTATATTTGTTAAAATCCCTATACAGGGCTACATCAAAGACAGAACTAGTTTTCGATCGGTTGACCGATCATCATCAGTGCAATCCTAAAATGTGTACAACCAGATAAAATGATGCAAAGTATTTAAAATGTTGACTAAGGTTATAAAAAGTTATAGGTTATACTCACTTAGAATCTACATGCAAGCCACCAAAGTAAAAATAACAGGGTAAAAACCCTTTACAATTGATCCGTCATCGGAACATATGACAAAGATGTGAATTATAACATGGATGATTAAGATATCCAATGTTTTTCGCCCGAGGTACCAATGAGCTCTATCTGACAAGTTCACATCATGACTGTATGGAAGCAAGTGATTTTGATAACGGAAATTCTGAATGGTGACATGACAGGAATGACAGTTCCACAGGAAGTTATAATTTCCCTGTTGTTTTGTGGTATTTATTGTAAAATTTGTTAAACTAATAACAATAAAAACAGTCGTTCCCACTGTGGTAGATAGTCTGTAAAAATGGAAATAGACTTGATGTAAATGTTAAAATATTGTAATGGAGGAAGTAGGCAAACCACATTACACATAATACACAAAACTTAATAAACATTATCAAACCCTTTATATGTGATATCTAGGGCTTAGAAAAGCAGTTGTGTGTTTATTTAAAAGTTATGTTATCAATTATATTAGAATAATTGGAAGTTGTTATAGTATGTGGAAGTACCATAAAAATCACTGTGTGGGTGACAAAGGTGTAGAACTGTTTTCTGATCTGGGAGGGATATATAATACAAGCTAAGATACATGCCACCATTTCTCAAGATCCCTGCATATCGCCTGGAACTCTAAGCTCAAGACTATTAGTCTCACTACTCTTTCTGGGTCCCGTTCATGTTACATTTTAATTATATTCTCATAAATATATAACACCACCCCTCTCCCCTATGTTAGCTATCTCATATATTGGTCTGTTTTGTCGAACCCTTTTTTATGGTACTTCCACATACTATAACAACTTCCAATTATTCTAATATAATTGATAAGTTTTAAATAAACACACAACTGCTTTTCTAAGCCCCAGATATCACATATAAAGGGTTTGATAATCTTTATTAAGTTTTGTGTATTATGTGTAATGTGGTTTGCCTACTTCCTCCGTTACAATATTTTAACATTTACATCAAGTCTATTTCCATTTTTACAGACTATCTACCACAGTGGGAACGACTGTTTTTATTGTTATTAATTTAACAAATTTTACAATAAATACCACAAAACAACAGGGAAATTATAACTTCCTGTGGAACTGTCATTCCTGTCATGTCACCATTCAGAATTTCCGTTATCAAAATCACTTGCTTCCATACAGTCATGATGTGAACTTGTCAGATAGAGCTCATTGGTACCTCGGGCGAAAAACATTGGATATCTTAATCATCCATGTTATAATTCACATCTTTGTCATATGTTCCGATGACGGATCAATTGTAAAAGGTTTTTACCCTGTTATTTTTACTTTGGTGGCTTGCATGTAGATTCTAAGTGAGTATAACCTATAAATTTTTATAACCTTAGTCAACATTTTAAATACTTTGCATCATTTTATCTGGTTGTACACATTTTAGGATTGCACTGATGATGATCGGTCAACCGATCGAAAACTAGTTCTGTCTTTGATGTAGCCCTGTATAGGGATTTTAACAAATATACCTTTTATAAAGGATTTTATGTTGATATAGTTTATGTGTAAAGTTTGACTAAACTTTGAACTTCAACAAAGTGTTTAAAAAAGCTTTAAAAATTCGTCCTAACGAATCGATTCGTGGTCGGTGGAGGGGAATAATTATTAAAATCCGTGCACTCAAAAAATGAAATTGATTCTTCAAACATATGCTGCAATTAATATTTCCGGAGCTTGTTGATGGATTTTGATCATAATTTTTTAATTTTTTTGTACTCGTAGTCTTGTAGAGTACGTTATGTACACATATCCCCACCTAACATTACAAAATGTTAGGGGGAACCCCCCTTCTCACTCAGGGATATGAAAAATAGATTAAGACCGATTCTAAGACCTACCGAATATACATATATAATTTCATAACAATCGGTCAAGCGGTCTCGGAGAAGTATGGCAACTAAAAGTGTTACAGAATTTTATAGATGCAAATATATAGATGGCTATTAAAAAATAGGAGTAGGTGATAGAAGAGTGAAAATTAAGGGTTGTATGTATTTTTTAATTCTACACCATACAAAATTAACGTAGACAATTTTGTCCT
This sequence comes from Diabrotica virgifera virgifera, assembly GCF_917563875.1. Lineage (NCBI taxonomy): Eukaryota > Metazoa > Arthropoda > Insecta > Coleoptera > Chrysomelidae > Diabrotica > Diabrotica virgifera. The sequence continues at coordinate 128,179,073 of NC_065448.1, forward strand.
AAAAAATAAAAAAAAATGTCAAGAGGGCAACCCCCCTTATAATTTATGGGCATGAAAAATAGATTAGAACCTATTCTCAGTCCTACAGGATATATACCTGTAAAATTTCATAAAAATCGGTCAAGCCGTTTCGGAAAAGTATGGTAACTAACACTGTTACAAGAGAATTTTATGTATATAGAAGTAATTGTGAATTAAATAATAAAAGTGGCTAACTTTGACCGCAATTAACCTAGGCAAAAAGTTTGTTTTTGTACGCCAGTCAATGGGAGCAAGAATAGGATATTACCTCCGAATTCTATCCTACTGCATGTATTTTAATGAAATTTTTGGGCCTAGCCTCTACTTATCTCCTAATTTAAAGTCGATGTGTGCTTTTATCTTGGGGATGGTTTCCACCCCTTCTTAGAGGGGGAAAAATTTTTGGTTAAAATTGCCTCGGAATTCGCTAGAGAACCTAATTCTAAGCAAAAACTGTTCTATATATTTTTTTTAAAACTCAATACTTTTTGAGATATTCGTGGTTGAAAATTGGCCATTTTCATTGAAACATAATACCTTTTCGAACGGTTTTTTGCGAATACCTTAAAAAAATATGCATCTAACTACAAAAACTATATTAAACATTTTTGTACGTTACAAAAAACAAAGAGACACTTGCCTTCATAAATCTTCTAGTTATAATACAAAACGAGATATGGTAGGTGAAAATAGTTTGTTTTTTGGTACATTCTCAAATTGGTGTATTCAACTTGAAATAACAGAGAAACGGTCGATTTTAGGTGTATAATGCTACTAATACCTTTTATAGTGCTTGGAAAGACCTTTAAAATGGAGCTATATTAAAGGTCCATTACATTAAAACTAAGCGAGATATGCTGCAAGCAAAATTGATAACTAATGTATTTTAAGAAAAAATGAGAAGTAATTTTAACCCCCACCCACCAAAATGTAAATGCATGGTTTTCCTTCTACAATACCTTTTATTATAGTGTTATTTCTATGTTTAAAAAGTTTAACGGGTTTAAAATGAATGGTTTTCGAAAAAAAAATTATAGAGCGCATTTTTAAATTTTCTTAAAAATCTTCCTTTTTCTCCATGTAACTTGAAAATGATAAGAAATACAATAATAAAAATAAAAAGGAAATATTTATCTGAAAAAGCCCTACATTTTTGTGTAATATGTTTTTTTCGTATCTCTTATTTTTTTCGAGTTACATGGAGGAAAAGGAAGATTTTTAAGAAAATTTAAAAATGCGCTCTATAATTTGATCTTATTTTTTTCAAAAACCATTCATTTTAATTCAGCCCAACTTTTTAAATATATAAATAACACCATAATAAAAAATATTGTAGAAGGAAAACGATGTATTTAAATGCTGATGGATGAGGGGTTAAATATACTTCTCATTTCTTTTTAAAATACATTAGTAATTAATTTTTTGGAAAATATCTCGCTTAGTTTGCATGTAATCGACAATTAGTATTGCTCATTTTAAAGGTCTTTTCAAGCACTACAAAAGTTATTAGTATCATTCATTATACACCTAAAATCGACAGTTTCTTTGTTATTTTAAGTTGAATACACCGATTTAAGCATGCAGCAAAAAAACAAACTCTTCTTACCTACCATATTCCTCTTTGTATTTTAACTAGAAGATTTATGAAGGAACGAATCTCTTTGTTTTTTTATAACCTACAGAAATATTTTATATAGTTTTTTTGTTAGATGCATAGTTTTTAAGGTATTCGCAAAAATCCGTCCGAAAAGGTGTCATCTTTCAATGAAAATGGCCAATTTTCAACCACGAATAACTCAAAAATATTGAGTTTTCAAAAAATAATCATAGAACATTTTTTGCTTAAAATTAGGTTTTTTAGCCTTTTCCGTGGCTATTTTAACCAAATCATATTTCACCCCCGAGAAGGGGTGGGAACCACCCCAAGATAAAAGCGCACATCGTCGTAGGGTAGACTTTGTTTCTTGAGCTATTCCCTACTTACTGTGAAAATATCAAGTAAATCGATGTAGTAGGATGGAATTAGGAGGCAAATACCCTCATTGACTGCCCTATTGAAAATTCGTGTAAAAATACCAGATTTTAAAATCTCAAAGTACATTTCAGGAGCTTGAAGGAGTAAGGGCGAACCCGAAAAATGATCATTTCAAAAATAGTCTCATCTTCCTCAAATACTTTTAAAGAATGCGTCTGTGTATTATTACAGCATGTTTCGCCCTTCATACTCCTAAAATTTCGTAAGAAATAATATATGTACCAATCCATTCATGTCAGAAACTGAACTGCATAATCGTCTAGAAGAGTAAGGGCGAACCCACAAGCTTTCGTTGCGTTTCCGTTCAAGGTTCGCCCCTTCTCCTCTTTTAACGCGCCGGTGTTTCTGTAGCTTACTTAGTAGCTTTAATTGGTGAGATACAGAAGACGAAGAAACCGTAGACGATGAAAATCAAATTGAATTCAATTGAAGCTTTATTTGTGAATTTTATAAAAAGCACTAGGTATGTTTATTTTTATAGAATAAAAAGTATTAAACCTCTTTTTTATTTCATAAAAATCTTGCAAAATCCTCTTAAGTTTTGAAGATCTACCTGAAGGATTTCCATACCGTAGGAAACATTAGGGAATAATTTGCATAATAGTAGAGAAATTAAATTTGCATAAAGTTTATTGTATATTGTAATTTTTATTAGTACTTGTCGATAAACTTTCCGCTTACAAAGGCGCCTTTCATTATTCTGTTCAACGCTTCTGAGAAAAGATTGTAGTGCTGAGTCGATGTACCGATAGAACGTGACACCGACAAAATGCATATTTACAAAGTGAATATAAGGCATAAATAAGGATTATTATAGTAATTTTACAAGTTAATACTTTATTATATCATTTACTACTTTAGTTGGGAACAAGCTGTAAAATTAAAATAATAATTCTTAAGATTTACATGTTTTATTCACTTTGTAAAGATTTTTTGTCGGCATTGTAATTAGGGCTTCCAATCCCGCAACCTGAGTTCAATATCGGTATTTGCGGGACTATGAATTTTCAATCCCGCGGGATCTCGGTATTTGCGGGATCCCTCACATTGAAAATAGTCATATTTATATAAGGCAAATAAAACAATAAAAATCAACTAACCCCACATTTATTTAAGTATTACTATTAGTATGAGATCAAAACTGTTTTTTCTTCACAAAAAAACAGTAACAAATACTGAAAAAACAAAAAATCTATCTTCTTCAAAAAATACACCACATAATTTTAAAAATCAACCAAAAAACCCATTTTCAACTGAAAATTAACATAGTTTACTAATTTAGTTGCTATATTACTTAGCTATAAGTTAGTATTATTTAGCTAAAGATTTCAATTGAAAATGTTTACAAAGGAAATGCAACATATTGGATGGTATGAATAAAAACGGAATATAAACACCGAGCACATTCTCATGAGTATGAACATAAAGTATAAGTTTATACTACATTTCATATGAATAAAAATATGTTGATGTGATGAGTTTCTACTCACCGTATATAAGAGTAGATACTACCGCGTGGAGTATGTACTCCAAAATTTGGAGTATAAACTACATTCTCATTTTTATTCATACGAGCCAATATCTAAATCTAAACTGTCATCTGCCAAATCCTGCGTATTTTAGACACAATATAGCCAGCAGCAGGAAATGCCCTTTCGGCTTCCATATGTCGACGATATTTCTTTTTAGGCTTTATATGTAAATGTAAGATATTTTCTCATTGACTCCCCAGATTTATAGAGTCATTTCTATTTTAATAATGGACTCAAGTGTATTAGCTCGAGATGGCGACGGGCAAAGTAAATACATTACATGCTGACGATATAGTTGACTCTAACTCCTGTTGCAATGTAAGATCAAGATCGGAACCCGATGATGGAACCTCTGCATTGTTTCTCACGCGTTTCTTACTTGATTAGCCTCTTCGTTATCATTGCTCTCAGATGAATTTCAAAGGTTGAAGTTCATTCCCGTTACAAAATCATTAATTTCTTTTCGAAGTAAACTTTTCGGTGGGAGATGAAAAGTTTCATCGTCACACGATGCTTGGTAACTACAAGGCTTTTGGAGATAAATCAGTTAGTAGTGCAGTCACATTTCTACGTCGTTGTAAAATACGGCGCAAAGACAAAACTAATTCTGAAGCCAACCTTGAATAATTTTTTTCCAGTTTTTTGATAATTTTGAGCGTAGTTACAGCAGTAATGTATGCTTTTTTTAGTCCCGCAAATCCCGCGGATCCCGCGCCTGTAATCCCGCATCACACGGGATTGGAAAATGACGCGGGATCCCGCAATACCGAGATCTCGGTATTGCGGGATTGGAAGCCCTAATTGTAATAATACAAATCATACACCGTATCTCTCGGTAGACCGCATGCTATAGTAGAAATGCGACAATAAACCGCATAACCTAGTAGCATCACTTGTTCGCCCTTACTATTCTAACATGTTTGTAAACTTTAACTCAGTTTTCCCAAAACATCGTTTTTGCAGTTCGCCCTTACTCCTCCAAGCTCCTGATTTACTCTACAGTCAATATTAACAAAGCTTTTAAAATTGTTTTTAAGCCAAAAATGACTCTACTTTAGTAAAATGTTTTCGGAATGATAAAAATGGCTTTTTATAGATTTTTTAAAATGCTTGGAAAACATAAGTGTTCTTTTTTCATGTGCTTTTCACAGAATTGGTGTATCATTATTATTTTCTGAACAATAACATTGCAAAATTTTGCATGGATAAACAAATTAAATAGCATTTTTGCTCTTTTGGATAAACAAATTAAATAAAATTTAAAATAATTGACAAATTAATCGTCTTGAAATTTTTTGTGCATGATATGTACTGGTTGTCTCAACATGTCACGCAATATCAAAGACTTAAGTTATTTTTCGCAAAAGTTATAGCAAATTTTTTATTTTCGAAATTTTAGTCTTATTTTGCAATTAGCGAAGCAACAAATGATCGGACCAAAATTCAAAAACTGCCATTTTGAACCTTTGCTCATCTACTAAAAGATGAATACCCTAAATAAGATATTTAATTACCCTACTTCTACCTATAGCCATTTAAACAAAAAACTGCCATTTTTGACGCTTATTTGTTAATAACTAAAATTCTCATTCGAACTGTGACGGGCATTTTTGTATTTATAATGTATTAGGTATATAGTACCCAAAAACCCCATTTGCAACCTGGATGCTCAAGTCTCCCGACAAAAACCTTATTTCTCTGAACTATAAGTGACTCCACTCCTATACGTACATTGCTTGCTGTTATTATTACACAGAATTGATACTTGATTTGATTTGTCAAAGCTGCCTGTAGTTCCAACGTACCTTTTTTCTTCTTGATGTGCCTATCCATGACGAATGTTGGCGATCATCATGGAAATTGTTATCTTATCTACAGCAGCGATGAAAAGCTGTACAGATGTGTTGAACCAAAATGTGTTCTTCCTGTACCCTGCTTTCCAAATATTTTTCCTTGCAGGATAGCTTGTAGGAGGGCATATCTGGATTAACTAACGTACCTAATCATAACACAATTACATTTTATTAGAATATTCGAATCTAAACCGAATAGTATTCCTAAAACGATTTTCGTTTAGGGATTGTTCCAAATACAAAAAAAAAATTAAGTAAAAAAATAAAAATCTGAAAAAAAACATCTTATAGCACGACATTGTTTACCAGCAGTGAATTTTCGGTATGACACAATCTCGACCTGTCGTTAAATCGAAGTTTATCCAGCCTTTGGGAAATCAGCAGCAGCCGTGACGCGTCTCCAGACGACCCGAGGAAATCACATGACTCTGATTCTTATGCGCATTCTCTGGATGGCTGGCTCAGCAGTTGGGCTCTCTGAATGGCTGGTTCAGCAGCTGGACTCTCTGGGTGGTTGGCTCGGCAGCTTGTTCTCTGGATGGCTTCCTGTTTCCTTGTCTCGTTTGGCCCTTTCTTAGTGTCTTATGGGTCTTGTAGGTGTTGAATGTTATGGATTGTAGTTATAGGCTGCTATGTGGCTTGACGTCTTTTCTTGTTATAGAGGCTGCCAGATATATGATTTCTTTGGTCGAAGGACCATGAAAAGGTTCAGTAAACAGAGTGGAATATTGCAGAAGCTGGATGGATTTCTGGACGTAATTGAAACACCTTTCCCCAAATATAACTATTATTGTTCATTAGACGGGAGAGTGGACTGCGACTGATAAGGTTTCGATTGTAGAGTAGTTACTCTCTCGACTTCCTGATAATTTTGACTGTATAGTGAAGCTACCTACAACTGGGACACAGAGCTAATCGAAGCCTCAAAAATTACGCTTGTTTCACACACTAAGAATTTTGAACGTTCTATCGTTGAAATGTGCATAGTGGCTCGAGCAATCATATGGAATCTTTCTCCCTTCAACGAACGTTTCAAGCGGTGAAGGGAGAAAGATTCCATATGATTGGTCGAGCCACTATGTACATTTCAACCATCGCACCTTCAAAATTATTAGTGTGTGAAACAAGCGTTATCATCCAATAATATTGCTAGTGGCTCCACTGTTATACATTGCTTGTTATTTTGCTACACAGTAATTGATACAGTATGCGGCAGAATAAACAGTACTGAAATGAATATTGAAATGTTTATGATTTTTTATATATCTAGTATACATAATATAGCCTTGCAAACATTATTCACGACGACGCACGTTCCCGATAAAACAGATGTTAAAGATGCCCTCTGGCCAGTGGCGGATCTACGGGGAGGGAAAATGAGGAAATTTTATCCCCTAACACGGTTCAGAATTGAAGAAAAAAATTGTTCAAACATACATTTTATTGTTCAATAAAAATATATTAGCTGACATGAATCCGAAACACAGAAAGACAAATTCAGCTTCATAAACACGCTAGTTAGGGAAAATTAAGGAAACTTAATACCTATAAGATATTATTTATGTCTTTTATGTAATCTGAGTTTATCTTTTTTTATGGTTTTTTTATGGTATAAACCTTTTGGTTTATTTTTCATTGGAATTTCCCCCTAAGGCAAATTTCCCCTCCTAAGGCAAATTTTTAGATTTGCCACTACCTGTGGCACGAACAAATCTTTAATTCTAGTCCGCAGGACTAGAATTTTTCTTCAAAATTGAGAACCATTTTGAAGCATCGAACATTATCACGACATTCACATACGTTATAGCGACGTTCGGAAACCACTCAGTACGTTTTAGACCGGGAGATATTATACAGAAGTTCAGCCACGATTTTCTAAGTCCTGCCCTTTGCAATAGTGGAAGGGTAGACGAGGTACTTACAATTTGTGGAAATATCCACAAATAATCCTGTGACATTTTCCTGTAAAAATTAGATTTTCCCAAAAAATAAAAATAGGGTTTTGCGATGAATTTCTGAGTCCTGCCATACCCGTAGAATGACAGGATACTATGGATTTTATGAAGAAAATTTTTTGGGCAGGAGGGTTGCAAACGGGCTAACGGAGTATATATATGTATACTGTATACAAACATGTAAGGAAAATAATGAAATTTTCATGATTTTCTGGGTCCTGCCAACTAAATAAATTAAACATATTTATTTCAAAATGATAAAAAAAATGTTGGCATGACGTCTCCTACTTTTTAAGTATACTTGTCCCTTGGAAAATTATGCGCAAAATTTTTACCCTGATTCCGTGATTTTCTGAGTCCTGCCTTTAAAAAGTTATAATAAGTACTCAAATACAATCAATACTTTTTCGGTACTCGGCAGGAAGGTTAAACGGTTCTTGTAAGACGGCAGGAGTCCTAGATTTGTAAGAAAATTCGTGAAAAATTCCACGATGTTCTGAGTCATACCATTTTGCATATGTTTCAAGAATCTTAATATAAGTCTATTTACAAAGAGGCAGGATGGTTTTATAGTTATTTCGTATACAGAGTGGGGCATTAGTGTGACAAAGTCCAATTACTCGTTTGTCGTAAGAGATACGAAAAAAAGTTATTTAGGTAAAACGTGGGACAAACAGAGGATCATAATTTAAAAATATTTTCTAATATACAGGGCTACCCGTATTGACAGGGTGACACAAACTTATGTTTTCTTTTTAAATGGAACACCCTGTATATAATTTTAAGATTCCTAAGACAATTTTAAGACAATTTAACACAATTCACATAATCCAAAAAGTTTCATAAGGGAGCTAGAGCTCTTTGAAGATGGCGGCGCCTTGTAATTATATTTTTTTATCTTCAGAACGCATCCATTTCGACAGACAAAAACTGGTCAGTCTTTTTATCTTCCAGATATAAATCGATTCCATCAATTGCGAATCTCTAGTACCGGTCATAGGAGTCCGTTTTGGGTAGGGCAACGGTTATTTTATCGCATAACTTTTTTGTCTTTAACTTTTAAGCATTTTTGACACTATATTATTAAATTGTGAGGTATTCCAGTAGTAAACGGTACTCTTGCTGTAAGTCGGTAGAATGCACCATTTCCTAGAAAAATCAATTTCAAAATTTTTCGTATTTTGAATTAAAGAAAAATTTGAAAAAAATAAAAAAAAAGGTGTATTTACCGACTTAAAGCAAGAGTAACTTTTAGTACTAGAATACCTCATAGTTTAATACTCCACTCTAAAAAATGCTTAAAAATTAAAGCAAGTTATGAGATTTCGTTGATCTACCCAAAACGAACGCCTATGACCGATACTAGAAATTCACAATTGATAAAATATTCATCTCTGGAAGAGAAATTGACGTACCAGTTTTCGTTTTTCTAAATAGTTTTTATAAATAGTTTTTTTTTATTTTTTTTTTCAAATTCAAAAACCGAAAAATTTGTCAAATCGATTTTTCTAGAACACGGCATATACTACCGACTCAAAGCAAGAGTAACTTTTAGTAGAAGAATACCCCATAGTTTAATAATCCAGTGTCAAAAATGCTTAAAAGTTAGACACAGAAAAGTTATGGGATAAAATATCCATTTCCCTACCCTAAACGGACGCCTATGACCGGTACTAAAAATTGACAAATGATGGAATCGATTTATCTCTGGAATTTTCGTTTTTCTAAATAGAAGTGTTCTGGAGCTATTAAAAAAACTAATTAGAATACGCCATTTTTAAAGAGTTTTAGCTTCCTTTGGAAGCATTTTCGGACGAGTTGAATTGAGTTAAATTTTCTTAAAATTATCTGAGGAACCTCCGGGCTTCGATTGTTAGAAGAGTTTCTGGACACCCTGTATAATAGGTACAATCCTTACTATAACGAATTAATTGTAAAATTATTGATTTTCTTCATATTACTTTTATTACATTTACTTAGATACAAATATGATCTAATCGCTTAAAATAAATGTGTTACAGTTTGGTATTAGATTTGAAAGGTGTGTAAAAATCCGAGACATTACTCAGGAAACTAATATTTAATACATACCGTACGATTCTTTTAACGATATAAAAATTAATTTTTATGTATTAAATATCTTTGCGGTTATCCTGCCACGTTGTAAATGGTTTTAGATTAGTGTTTTTTAAGCATACCTGACATAGCATGACTCAGAAAATTGTGGTGATATGGATATGTTTGTATAACAACCTGCAATAATTTTACTGACTTAAAATTTTATTTTTATATACGAAATAACTACACAACCATCCTGCCTCTTTGTACATAGCTTTATATTAACATTCTTGGGATATGTCCAAAATGGCATGACTCAGAAAATCGTGTAACTTTCCACGAATTTACTTACACATTTTTTAACTCTGTTTAGTAAAAAAGGTGTAATTAAACATCCTGGCATTTTGAATAATGTCTACTTAAATTATTTATTTTATAATAAAATTTATTTTATGACTCAGAAAATCACGGAACCAGGGTGAAAATTTTCCACAGAATTTTCCAAGAGACAAGTGCAGTTAAACATTAGGAGACGTCATGCCAACATTTTTTTCGGTCATTTTTAAATAATTATGTTTAATTTATTAAGTTGGCAGGACTCAGAAAATTATGAAAATTTCATTATTTTCATTACATGTTCGTATATCCATATACTCCCTTAGTACTTTTGCAACCCTCCTGCCCAAAAAATTTTCTTCATAAAATTGATAGTATTCTGGCATTCTATGGATATGGCAGGACTCAGATATTCATCGCAACTCCCCATTTTTTTCCTCATGGAAAATATAATTTTCACAGGAAAATATCACAGGAAACCCGTGGATTTTTCCATAAATTGTAAGTGCCTTTTCTAACCTTCCATTATTGCAAAGGGCAGGACTTGAAAATCGTGGTTGAAGTTCTGTTAATATCTCCCGGTTTATTTCGGCGCCTGACACATACAAATTTGAGACATACGAATTTCAGTACACTGTTTATTTTGCCGCATACCGTACTTGTTGATGTGATTCTTCAAAGCTGCCTGTAGTTCTAACGTACTTACCTAATCTTAACAAAATCACATTGTATTAGAATATTCGACTTCGAATATTTGAATCGGAAGTGAATAGTTTTCCTATAACGATTTTTGGTTAGGAATAATTCCAAATAAAAAAAATGAAATAAAAAAATAAAAATCTAAAAAAAAACATCTTATAGCACGACATTGTTTACCAGCAGTGAATTTTCGGTGTGACACAATCTCGATCTGTCGTTAAATCGAAGTTTATCCAGCCTTTGGGAAATCAGCAGCAGCCATGACGCGTCTCCAGGCGACCCGAGGAAATCACATGGCTCTGATTCTTATGCGCGACCGTAGCAAATATTTATAATAGCTGCTAGCTCGCCATATACGCTACTCTTACATTATTTCGCAATTTTCAAATGTTGAGGGATGGTTTTGGTTTAACCTGGAAAGGTAAAATGGTAAAATCTACCAGTTTGAAGCGTTACAGAACTGTATTATTTTATAATTGATAAGTATCTATGACTTACCAGTAAAGATTCTATATAATATGTAAAATACATACAGTATGTTGCAAATAAAAGGAATAAATTTGTTACTTCGTAAGCTGGCCACGTTAAGGAAGAATCCTGAAACAGGTTGATTTTTATTTTTTAAATATGATTTATCATACTAGTGATGTCATCCATCATCCGACGTAATCGATGATTTTTAAATAAGAATAGGGGTCCCGTGTTAGCTTATTTAAGAGGTTATTCAATTCTCTATTCCGTAATATAAACGTTTCCACAATTAATTATACACAGTGTTAAATTTTTTTTATTAAATGGACACAAAAAGAATAATGTAGGTACCTATGTTATTTATTTAATTCAAAATAAATTTTACTGCTACATATCAGAAAACAGAAAAAAATATTTATTTGACAAATAAACATTACCTTTCGCTTAAATTTAATGTTCAGTCTGCCACCCACCTGCCCCTTGGCAGTTTGAACATCGAAATTAAGCGAAAAGCAATGTTCATTTGCCATGCCAAATAAACTTTTTTATGTTTTCTGACAGCAATAAAATGTATTTTAAATTAAATAAATTACATACATTCTTCTTTTTGTGGCAATTATAAAAAATGTTTGGATATCAGGGGTTAGGTGGAAGAGCAGACGTATGTTGACTACTATAGCTCATTATTTGTAAAAATATATTGTTAAGAGTAACGTACGTACTGAATCTCGCCCCAAATTAATTAATTTTTTGTTACTTTTGTATCTTTTTTTTGGAACATTAATAAAGACCTTCCCAGATTTAGCCATACGGCTCACACTCCCTCTAAGGGGAAAATTGACTCATCCCAGATACCTACGGTATCAAAAGGATTGAGCTCTGGTGGGACTCTTTCCGTGTTATCGAGCCCTAGGTGACTTGGTATGCAGGTGTATCTCCCAAAAATTTTCGTACACATCTGGCCGTTGCGAGTAGTACTGCTTTCTGCATGGTCTTATAAAGATGTTCATTAAGACCCAGCTTTTTTATGCTATCGAGGAGGGTCTTCGGAATGACTCCAGTAGTAGACATAATAATTGGTATCGTCTGGGTACTTTGAATTCTCCATTGTCTCCGTATTTGAATTTCCAGATCTCTGTACTTGGCGATCTTTTCAGTAAATTTAGTACGTAGATTATTGTTGTTAGGAATCGCCACATCAATGAGGGTTGTTTGTCTCGTTAATTTATTGACTAATACGAGATCTGGTCTATTATGCGCCACTGTTTGGTCTGTGAGCACAGTGCTTTCCCAGTATAGCTTGTAGTTGCCATCCTCAAGCATACTCTCAGGGACGTATTGATAATATGGGAGATGGTCGGTTTGGAGAAGTCCCAGCTTGATAGCTATTTCCTGACGAAGGATTATTCCCACTGCGTCATGCCGTTCCTTGTACTCAGTTGCAGCAAATGCCTGGCAGCCCCCTGTAAGATGTTGGATGGTTTCTTGGGCTTGACATCCATATCGGCATCTGTCGTTTTGAACATGAGGGTCTTTGATGATATATTTCAGGTAATTTCTGGTTGGTATAACCTGATCCTGAATGGCCAGTAATGAACCCTCCGTTTCAGGGAACATCTTTTCTGATGTCAACCAGTAGTTCGACGCTATATTGTCGACATAATCTTGGCTGACCTCATTGGGATGTCGCCCGTGCGCATCTAAACATTCCGTATATGTATTTGGAACCTAGGAGTTTTCTGTTGGTTCGTTGCAGCACGCGGTCATATTTTAACCAATAGGCGGCGAGGTCCCAAACGCATATACGGAATTTTATTCGGTTCCAAATTCATATACGGAATGTTAAATATTCGTACACCGAAAAAGATAAGTTTTTATTAGAGTCTGTTAAAAGGAGATGAATTTTAAAATACTTGTTACTGTATTATTAAATAAAAATAAAACTAATATAGCATTTGGAATGTTATTTGGTGCGAAATTCATATACGGTATGTTAGATATTCGTAGAACAAAAAGACGATTTTTATTAAAGCCAGTTAAAATGTGACTGGTTTTTAATAGTATATTATACAACGAGCATTTAATGATGGTCATTATGAAGCGAGTATAAGGGATACGAAACGAGCCGCCTAGCGGCGAGTTTCGTATAAAGTACGAGCTTCATAATGATAATTAAATGCAAGTTGTTTACACGATTTTTTCTATGATCATTCACAAAAAAATATATTCAAATTTATTAATTCTGTAACGCAAACAAATTAAGTAGTTTGTCAGTCTGACAGTTTGTTTACATATTGAGAAGTGTCAAAGAGTATGTATTTGATTCGCCATTGGTTACTGCGCGTGTGCCACCTTTATCGCGAATGTCATATCGCGATTGTATTGGTTACAAATCTGTATACTAATGAAAATATGTATCATAATGAAGTTCATTATGATACAGGTAGTGACATCATAATTGATATATTATAGTATGAGAATAGAAAAATGATTGTTAATGTATTAGGTATTAAAGATCCACAAGGAAAAAGGTTTTCCTGTAGTTGGCTGTATACCATATAATACAATAAAACGACAAAAATCCTTTATAAAAAGTCTATATAAGTATAAAAAAGAGCTACATCACAGAACTAGTTTTAGATTGATTGACCAATCATCATCAGTGCTTTCCAAAAATGAATATAACCTGATAAAATAATGCAAAGGTTTTAAAATTTTGACTACGTTTAAAAAAAGTCGTAGGTTATACCTACCCACGTGTCCTTACCATGCTAACCACCAAAATATAATATTACAAATTTTATTTACATATATTACATAATTACAAATATTTTGCTGGTTAGCATGTAAGATCACGTGAGTATAACGTACAACTTTTTTTAACCGTAGTCAAAATTTTAAAACCTTTGCACCATTTTATAAGGTTATATTCATTTTAGGAAAGCACTGATGATGATTGGTCAACCAATCGAAAACTAGTTCTGTGATGTAGCCCTTTTTAGGGATTTTAAATATAGACCTTTCATAAAGGACTTTATTCGTTTTTTTGTATTATATGGTATACAGCCAACTACAGGAAAACCTTTTTCCTTATGGATCTTTAATAATACATTAACAATAATTTTTCTATTCTCATACTATAATATATCAATTATGATGTCACTACCTGTATCATAATGAGCTTCATTATGATACAGATTTTCAATATGATAGAGATTTTTAACCAATAGAATCGCGATATGACATTCGCGATAAAGGTGGCACACGCGCAGTAACCAATGGCGAGTCAAATATATACGCTTTGACAGTTCTCAATATGTAAACAAACTGTCAGACTGACAAACTATTTAATTTGTTTGCGTTACAAAATTAATAAAGTTGAATATATTTTTTTTGTGAACGATCATAGAAAAAATCGTGTATACAACTTGCATTTAATTATCATTATGAAGCTCGTACTCTATACGAAACTCGCCGCTAGGCGGCTCGTTTCGTATCCCTTATACTCGCTTCATAATGACCATCATTAAATGCTCGTTGTATAATATACTATTAAAAACCAGTCACATTTTAACTGGCTTTAATAAAAATCGTCTTTTTGTTCTACGAATATTTAACATACCGTATATGAATTTCGCACCAAATAACATTCCAAATACTATAATTGTTTTATTTTTATTTAATAATACAGTAACAAGTACTTTAAAATTAATCTCCTTTTAACAGACTCTAATAAAAACTTATCTTTTTCAGTGTACGAATATTTAACATTCCATATATGAATTTGGAACCGAATAACATTCCGTATATGCATTTGGGACCTCGCCGCCTATTGGTTAAAATATGACCGCATGCTGCAACGAACCAATAGAAAACTCCTAGGTTCCAAATACATATACGGAATGTTTAGGTGCCGCCCGTGCAGAGGTTTACCCAGGCCCGTGCGCAGAATTCGTTTATGGGGGGGGGGGGGGGTTTGACATATGTGTATCATGTTAGGTTATGAAGTTAATAAAAAATAATAAGAAACTTTTCTTATAAATGAAGACATTTTATTGTGTCTTGGTCTTGACTTGATATTCAGTTATTATATAATAAATTAACTCTGCGAGGTGTAGAAAAAAACTTCTCCAAAACTCTTTGCGGATCGACCTCGACATCGCGATGTATATTGAGCGAAGCTAATCCGTTCAGCCGATCTTCAGACATTGTTGACCTGAGGTAAGTCTTGAGGCGACGCAATGTTGAAAAGGAGCGTTCATTCGTTGCTGTCGTTACAGACAGAACTGCCAAAATGCGAAGCATTTGATGTACATTTGGAAACGCATCTCCATTGCACACATCGAGTGCTTCAAGCGAATTTTTAACGTTCTTTCCGGCGATGCGTTGACGCCAAAGTTTGACTTCGTCTACCCAGATGTCACGGGAATCATCCCGCAAAATTGAAGAGTATGGTTCAAACAGTTGAGCGCAGGATTCTTCATTGAAATTCTTCATTTTGTTGGGGAAGAGGCAAGCAAAGTTTGATAAAATTTTGCGGTGATTCAAAAATCGATCTTGTATATGGGTCAGAAACAAATCAATGTATGGGATGTAAATCGTTATGCGAAAATAATCTTGAACTGAATCAGTTTGTACGTTGGAGCGTTGAGTCTGTTTTGACGCGAGCCTTGGTTTCCGCAGTTCGATGTCGTATTTTGCGCTGATTTCGCTCACGGTTTTGAAAATTCCACTGAAGTCCTTTTCGGCGTTTTCTCTTCTTTCAAGCAGGACTTGTTTCGCAGCATCAGCCAGTTCGATAGCCTCGCCAAGATCCTGGTTTTCGGACTGAAGTACTCGACTGAGAGACAAAGTCAAAGAATGTACTGAGCTCAAAATATGCATGGAGATCTGGAAATTAAATTCAAAGAATGAAGAATATACAAACATATTATAATAGAGAGCTGGTAACGTGCTAGTGTGAGTCTTGAATTTTACCTGGAAATTTGCAGTTTTTATTGCTGAAAGAAGTTGGAAAGCTCCAGATGAAGTCGTCGGATCCTTCCAGGTGGTCGAAATCACATCAAGAGCGCGAATTACTGCTGGTTGTAAGTGCAGATAAGTTGCGACAGACTCGTGTTGCTCTACCCATCTGGTTTTGCAAAATTTGTGTATTATCTACCTATTATTGGTTTTTATTTTAACATTTTAACCTGAAAATGGTAGTGATAATCGGAGGATCTTGAAAGTTTTTCTGTCGAAACAATGCATTTTTTGCAGTTAGCCCACAAACGATGCTTTGCGTTTCCACTCCTTCTTACAGGTCTCCATAATCGATACTATCGATGGTTGCATTCACAATGACACTGATAATAGAAGGTAAAAAAGGCGGAAAAATTCAAAAAAAAACGTGCACAAGATCGAGAAAGTTGAGAATGTCGAAACAAAAATTGACAACAAAATATTTATTATCAAGTCGGTTTGACTTTCGTAGAATAAGGACTATTGCTAGTGGAAAATTATGTGGAGAAATTCTCGATGGGGGGGGGGTTAGAACCCCCAAAACCCCCCTGCGCACGGGCCTGGGTTTACCCATCCAGGCGCGCACTTTTTCGTCCTTAGTAAGGTGGTTTATGCGCAGTTCTGCTTCCCTCAGTTTTATCGGTATTGTTTTATCTACTGCGCAGATAGCGCGATGTAGAGTAGATGTTTCAGCCTGCATCTGAAAATAAGATCTTAAATTAGCAATTTGTTTGTCTAATTGCTCACCTATGTCCATAAGTCCTCTTCCTCCTAAATTCCGTGGTAATGTCGTTCTTTCTACTGAACTTTTTGGATGGTGTTTTTGTGTCTTTGTGAGATGCGTTCTTACTTTTCGCTGAAGATTTTCTATGTCCGTTTTTGTCCACTTAACAATACCAAATGAATAGCTAAGCGCGGAACATGCGTAGGTGTTTAGTGCCTTAAACAAATTTCTACTATTAAGGTGTGAGCGAAGCAGCTGTTTTACCCTTCGTATAAACTCAGTAGTGATCTGTTTTCATTTGTTTATGGTCAATTCTCCGCGCTTGCTTTACTCCAAGATATTTATACATATCGTTTTCACCCATGGCCACGATGTTCTGGCCATTTTGATTATCGAATCCTCCGGGCTGTACTTTTCCTCTGACTATATTTAAAATACGGCACTTGTCTAGTCCGAAATGCATGCTAATATCATTAGAAAAAGTTTCTACAGTTTTTAGCATCTCATCGAGTTGGTTTCGAATGGAAGCTATTAATTTCAAATCATCCATATACAATAAATGATTAAGCTTGGCCACCACATTGTTGTTATTTTTGATGCTAAAACCTGCGTCTGTGGAGTTCAATAGCTGAGATAGTGGGTTCATAGCTAGACAGAACCACAGTGGACTCAACGAATCTCCTTGAAACAGGCCCCGGCTGATTGCGATATTTTCAGTTTCGATGTTATTTTCACCAGGTATTTGAAGGTGATTTGAACAAAAACAAAAACAATGACAAACACACAAGACAATAGAAACGTAATACTAAACGACACCACAATAGAAGCGGTTAATGATTATATATATTTGGGACAGATTATAAAAATAAATAAGGAAAACCAAACAGCGGAGGTAAAAAGAAGGGTCAGATTAGCCTGGGCAGGATTTGGAAAATTAAAATGGGTCCTAAAGAATAAAAAAATACAACAATACTTAAAAACAAGAGTGTTTGACCAGTGCATACTCCCAATTCTCACATACGCATGCCAAACATGGACCTTGACCAAGGCAAACATGGATAAAATAATAAAGACACAAAGAGCCATGGAGAGAGCAATGTTAGGAGTAAAATTGACAGACAAAAAGCAAAACAACTGGGTCAGAAATAGAACAAAAGTCAAAGACGCAGGTCAACATATAACCAGGCTAAAATGGAGCTTCGCAGGTCATAACGCTAGACAAACGGACAATAGGTGGAATAGCACGATACAACAGTGGAGACCATGGACAGGAAAGAGAGCAAGAGGACGACCCCAGATGAGATGGGGAGACGACATTAAAAAGATAGAAGGAACGCACTGGAAACAGAAAGCACTAAACAGAAGCGAATGGAGGAAACTGGGGGAAGCCTATGTTCAGAATTGGACGAATTAAAGGGCAAAAGAAGAAGAAGAAGAAGAATTTGAAGGTGAATTCTAGTCTTCCACTCCGCCAATATATGCTCTAAAAAGGTCACTATATTATCATCGACTTTATATATTCTCAATATATCTATAAGCCATTCATGCGGCACTAAATCAAGGGCCTTCTTGTAATCGATGAAGGCAGTAAAAAGATTCCTCTTTTTGGAATATGCATGGTTAGAAATGACTGAGTCGATGATGAATTGTTCTTTGCAACCCATGGAACCCTTAGCGCATCCTTTCTGTTGAGACTCTATGATATTGTTCAGAGCACAGTGTTGGTAGATACGCCGGGCTACACAGGATGTGACCAATTTATACATAGTTGGAAGACAAGTATTTGGCTGGATCTTGGGTGTTATTTTGATCCTTCGGAATTAAATAAATAATTCCCTGAGTTAGGAATGATGGTATATCCTGCGGATTAGAAATAACATGATTAATTAGTGTTGATAAGCATTCATGGACACTCCAAAACTTCTTGAGCCAAAAGTTTTGAACTCCGTCTGGTCCAGGAGATTTCCAGTTAAGAAGCTCTTTGATGGTATTTGAGACTTCTTCAGTAGTGAAGGGTTTGTAAAGGGTTGTAATGTAGTGTTGGCAGTTCTGTGTCTTATCTTCTATTCATCCAGCATTGTTGTTAAGAGCAGCTGGCGTGGAAAGTTGATTTCCCCAAAACTCATGAATTTCTTCTTGGCTTGGGTAAGTCTTATCCACACGTTCTACAGTGGAATTGAGTTTTCGATAGAACGCCTTTTCAGAACTTTCAAAAAGAGCATTGTCGCTTTTGCGGTTGTTACTAAGTTTGCACCTCCTTAGTCGTCCTGAATAAACGGATAGCGTTTGTTTTAATATATCCAGACACTGATGGGCTGTGTTGTTTTATGGATCATATCTTGAGTGATGATAAAGACCTTTATTATTATTATTAATATCCAGATTTAGCCATACGGCTCACACTCCCTCTAAGGGGAAAATTTACTCATCCCAGATACCTACGGTATCAAAAGGATTGAGCTCTGGTGGGACTCTTTCCGTGTTATCGAGCCTTAGGTGACTTGGTATGCAGGTGTATCTCCCAAAAATTTTCGTACACATCTGGCCGTTGCGAGTAGTACTGCTTTCTGCATTGTCTTATAAAGATGTTCATTAAGACCCAGCTTTTTTATGCTTTCGGGGAGGGTCTTCGGAATGACTCCAGTAGTAGACATAATAATCGGTATCGTCTGGGTACTTTGCATTCTCCATTGTCTCCGTATTTGAATTTCCAGATCTCTGTACTTGGCGATCTTTTCAGTAAATTTAGTACGTAGATTATTGTTGTTAGGAATCGCCACATCAATGAGGGTTGTTTATCTCGTTAATTTATTGACTACTACGATATCTGGTCTATTATGCGTCACTGTTTGGTATGTGAGAACAGTGCGGTCCCAGTATAGCTTGTAGTTGCCATCCTCAAGCATACTCTCAGGGACGTATTGATAATATGGGAGATGGTCGGTTTGAAGAAGTCCCAGCTTGATAGCTATCTCCTGATGAAGGATTTTTCCCACTGCGTCATGCCGTTCCTTGTACTCAGTTGCAGCAAATGCCTGGCAGCCCCCTGTAAGATGTTGGATAGTTTCTTGGGCTTGACATCCATATCGGCATCTGTCGTTTTGAACATGAGGGTCTTTGATGATATATTTCAGGTAATTTCTGGTTGGTATAACCTGATCTTGAATGGCCAGTAATGAACCCTCCGTTTCAGGGAACATCTTTCCTGATGTAAACCAGTAGTTCGACGCTATATTGTCGACATAATCTTGGCTGACCTCATTGGGATGTCGCCCGTGTAGAGGTTTACCCATCCAGGCGCGCACTTTTTCGTCCTTAGTAAAGTGGTTTATGCGCAGTTCTGTTTCCCTCAGTTTTATCGGTGTTGTGTCATCTACTGCGTAGATAGCGCGATGTAGAGTAGATGTTTCAGCCTGCATCTGAAAATAAGATCTTAAATTAGCAATTTGTTTGTCTAATTGCTCACCTATATCCATAAGTCCTCTTCCTCCTAAATTCCGCGGTAATGCCGTTCTTTCTACTGCACTTTTTGGATGGTGTTTTTGTGCCTTTGTGAGGTGCGTTCTTACTTTTCGCTGAAGATTTTCTATGTCCGTTTTTGTCCACTTAACAATGCCAAATGAATAGCTAAGCGCGGAACATGCGTAGGTGTTTAGTGCCTTAAACAAATTTCTACTATTAAGGTGTGAGCGAAGCAGCTGTTTTACCCTTCGTATAAACTCGGTAGTTATCTCTGTTTTCATTTGTTTATGGTCAATTCTCCGCGCTTGCTTTACTCCAAGATATTTATACATATCGTTTTCACCCATGGCCTCGATGTTCTGGCCATTTTGCATATCGAATCCTCCGGGCTGTACTTTTCATTTGACTTATTATTATTATCTCCAGATTTAGCCATACGGCTCACACTCCCTCTAAGGGGAAAATTGACTCATCCCAGACACCTACAGTATCAAAAGGATTGAGCTCTGGTGGGACTCTTTCCGTGTTTTCGAGCCCTAGGTGACTTGGTATGCTGGAGTTTCTCCCAGAAATTTTCGTACGCATCTGGCCGTCGCAAGTAGTACAGCTTTCTGCATGGTCTTATAAAGGTGTTCATTTAGACCCAGCTTTTTATGCTTTCGAGGAGGGTCTTCGGAATGACTCCAGTAGTAGAGATAATAATTGGTATCGTCTGGGTACTTTGCATTCTCCATTGCCTTCGTATTTGAATTTCCAGATCTCTGTACTTGGCGATCTTTTCAGTAAAGGGCCTAGCCGGGTAAGATGGTGAAAAGTGCCCCCAACTTGATTTAAATTCCATATAGGCCACTTTTTAGCACATATAGAGGAACTCACTTTTTGAAATTTTTTAGCCCCCTAGGTGGTCACGTGACCCCCCTAGAGCCTAATTAGGCTTTTTATGTTTTTATTTTTTATCTCAGCCGCGTCAAGAGCTAGCCAAAAACTTTATTTAAAAAAGTTGTAAGTTTAAAAAAGATCTATATGAAAAAATTTTTTGTAAATTTTTTGGCGGGAAATTCGAATTTTTAGAACAATTTTAAACTTTTAAATAACTCTGAAAAAAAAACTAAGACACTCGTTTTTACGAAAATCAATTATAATGTGTATTTTTGCACAATCTTTCACCCTGAATTTTTTCAAATTTTTAAAATTGGTGAAACGTGCCTTTAAAAATAAAAAAAAACCGCATTTTTTTTCGTTTTTTGATATAATTTTATAGATATTTTTCAAACAAGGTAACACCGTCACTAGAATAGGTAAAAAACTGAAAAATAATTGGGGTTTGCTTTATAAATTTTTTTTGTAACGCCATCCATTTTCAAGATACAGGGCGTTAAAGAAAACAAAATTTTACACATTTTTTACGATTTTGCTGAAACTACTGGCAACATTGTAATAAAACTTGGCGGGTTTTAAGCGGTAGTTATTGTGCATGTTTTGACATACAATTAAGGATTTGATATTCATCATTGGCGCGCATAGGGGTAATGGTCTGAACTTTTTAAAGAATAAAGATAGTACGCCACTGACATATTTCAAATTAACAATCGTTTTTGAATTCCTCGTTCAACGACGCGCCATTTTTATTCAAAAAATAAAAGATATTAATCCTTACAAAGCATTCGAACTTCTAGTAGTTTCTACATCTACATACATATACATATACAGTGCTAGTCAAAAGTCCGTACCCCCCTCGTATCTTTTGAACGGTTATACCCATAATAGTGAAATTTGGAGGGAGGAAATAAACGGACTTAAGCTTCTTAACTAGTCATGACAGGTGACGTAATAGTGTGTGTGTGTGTGACATCAGACAAAATCTATTTGCCACAAAACATGTAAATTCTTAATTACATTAAATGATTTCATATTGTCTATTTCTAAACTATACCGCTATTTTTGAATTTCTGATAAAATTAATGATGGAATCTAGTACCGCTTTATCTGGGGAAGAAAGGAGAGCTGTAATATTTAGTGGCAATGGACACTCGTGATGAATTAGTTCTTGATACAGAATTGAAGAAGATTGAGAGTTCAGAGAACATTCTAGAAATATATGATTTAGATCACCAATGGATACATTGTCACAACTACAGACAGGAGAGTTAAGTATTCCAATTTTATATAAGTGAGATGGAAAGCGAGCATGATTCAATTTTAAACGAGTCAATACTGACATTTGTGCTCTATTATAATTAAAGGTGAAATGAGGAATGTCTTTTGGAAGTGTAGGGTGAATTTTGAAATAAGGGTTTGTAGATTTATTTGCAATTCTTTTGTAATCAGTTTCCCATTTCCTTCTGATATTAGGTTGGAGAGCATTATTCAAATCTTTTAAATTATATACTTTGTCCATATGGTGGCAACTGTGACTACTTTTTGCGGCTATATCCGCAATTTCATTACCTTCGACTCCGCAATGTCCTTTCGTCCAAATAAACGAAACAGTTACATTATTTTGTTTAAGATCCATAATTAATTTTTTAATGTTCAAAATTAAGGCATTTCGGAATTGGTTTATTGGGTGACCGCTAATAGCTTGTAATGCTGATTTTGAGTCTGAAATTATTGCCACATTCGTGCATGTTTGAGTTGCACACCATTTTAGTGCCTTTTCAATAGCAAAGGACTCGGCGGTAAAAATGGAACAATAATTTGAGATTCTGTACTTTTCAATATGATTTATGTTTGAAACAAAAAATGCCGAACCTGTGTTTAGCTCCGTTTTTGACCCATCTGTATATATTTTAGTTAAGTTCGACCCGAGACCATTTACAATGGATTTTATCATGGCTTGGTTTAAGATATTACAATCTGAATACCGAGGGAATATGGTGATAGGTTTGTCAATTATAGAATCGAAACTGTGTGCATACAATGGTATTTTATTAAGTTTAACAATATCATTTTGAAATAAGTTTGTATCAATAAATGCATCTGACAAAGGAGGAGAGTTTTTCTTTTTCCAATAATGATTTGTCAAATTCTCAATTACAAGAAAGTTAATTTTTGCGATCAAATCACTGTTGTAACATCTATATTTTAATAGACTTTTATTTGCTAAAAACTGTCTTCGAAAACTAAGAGGAAGTTCTTGAGACTCTGCCAGAATGGCATGATTTGGTGAAGATGCCATTGCTCCCAAACATATTTTCAGAGCTCTATATTGTATTCGATCAAGGGTAAGTTGGTTCGTATTGGAGGTAGAACCATAGAGAGTACACCCATAATCCAAAATCGAGCGAATATAAGACTTGTAGAACATTAAGGAAATTTGTTGATCCGCGCCCCAGCTCTGTTTGGAGAGGAAGCGCAGAAGATTAATTCCCTTTTCACATCTTTGTTTGACATACTTAATGTGACTGGTCCATAGAAGTTTACTATCTATAATTATACCTAAATATTTATATTCTTTTACGATAGGAATAGTGTATTTACCTATAGAGAAATTATCGACTAACTGATATCTGTGCCTTGTGAAACACATCACAGCTGTCTTTTCTGGTGAAACACTAAAACCCATATCGTCGAACCAGTTTTGTAACCTGTCAAAAGTACGTCTTAAGTCTATCATGCAGCGATCGTAGGTATTATGGGTGACATAAATGCATAAATCGTCCGCGTATTGAATAATTTGTATGCCATCGCTCATCAAATCATGCAAGTCTGCAGTGTATAAGTTAAACAAAAGGGGACTTAAAATAGAGCCTTGCGGAAGCCCGTTGTAAAGTACTCTTGGACCATGTAAAACGTTATGACTATCTCGCAAAAATACTTTTCTATTAGCAAACAAATTTAAAATATTTATAGAGACTCTTTTATTGATGCCAAACGTTACCATTTTTGAATATAATATTTCCAAATCTACCACATCATAAGCCCCTTTAAGGTCCACAAAAAGACACAACATGTAATTATTTTTTGATAGACACAATTGAGCATCTGTAACTAAATGGGAGATTGCATCAATTGTGCCTATACCTCTACGAAATCCATACTGATTTTTTGGTAAAATTGATCTGTTTTCGACAAAATGTTCGAGTCTAAATTTTATAAGCCTTTCGAAAGTTTTTGTAATACACGATAACAATGAAATAGGTCGGTAGGACGAAGGTAAGTCAGGTGGTTTCTTAGGTTTCGCTAGAAGACACACAATTATATTTTTAAGACTATCTGAATACTTTTGTTTCAACCACCAATCATTAAAAATTTCTAAGAGAAGAAGTTTACCACTTTCAGGCAATTTATTTATTATCGTATAAGTAAACCCGTCAAGTCCAGGTGCAGTATTTTTTGATTTTTTTAAGGCTAATTCTAATTCCGAAAAGCTAAAATTTTTTGAGAAGGTGTCTGAGTCTTGATGGAAGTGAAATTGATTAATGTTGTCGTTAAAAATTGGACCTGCAGCAGATGAAGGAGCCAATGTATCAAGAACTTTTTGAATAAGGCTTTCGTCTAATTGTGGTTTTCTTTTTTGATGGTGTTTATTGCAAATAGATCTTACAGTGTTCCATATCTCAGTCAGAGGAGTGTTTTTATTTAATTTATTCAAAAACATTTTCCAACTGTTTCTTTGTTTAAGTTTGAACGTACGTTTGACATTAGCAGAAATGTCTTGATATTGTAGATAATTGATAAAATTACCTTGTTTTTTAAACTCGCTGAGAGCTTCTTTTCGTTTTTTAACAATCGCAGAACATTCCTCATCCCACCAATAAGGTCTTGGTACAGAAGGTGTGAAAGATTTCTTAATAGGCATAGATTTCGATGCTGCGACCGTGATTGCATTGAGGAAAAATTCGATTTTGTCTACCGAAGTTGAATTCCTATCTAAATTATTGAGCTTACTAATTTCTAATTCAAAAATATTTCCAAAAACAGACCAGTCAGCACGAGAGTCATTCCATTTTGTTGATGGGTTGATGACAAAGGAGGAGGGATTGATTTGAATTTCTATATTGATTGGGTAGTGATCTGAACCTAATGAATCTGAATCTACTGACCAAGCTATACGGTCGGCTAAAAGGGGAGATGTTAGAGTTAAGTCAACGGCTGAATGATTACTAGTTGGGGATATTCTTGTTGGTGTTCCGTCATTTAATGTAATTATTTCACAATAATCCATGGCCTCCACTAATATTCTACCATTTCTGTCGTCTGCAATTGGCCCCCACATACCGTGGTGAGCATTAAAATCTCCCAGAAAAATAGTTTTTGCAATATTAAACTGAAGGAATAGGTTGATCCAGTCATTTATTTCTATTCTAACATCTGATGATCTATAGATTGATACTAATGAGAGATTAATTTTGTTCAAAAAAACTGCGCATGCTTCTATACTGTCATCGAAATTATTATTAATTTCGGATTCTTGGTAATCTATTCCCTGTCTGATGAAAATACCTACGCCACCGTAACCATCTTCACGACATTTATTGATAAAGTTATATCCGTTAAGTCTAAAATGATGACCGGATGTGAGCCATATTTCTGATAGAACTATTATATCTGTATGGTAGTTGTTAATATGATGCATAAGACTGCCTTTGTTACTATAAATGGATCTACAATTCCATTGTAATATAGTTAGTTTTTCTGTAATATTTTTAGTAGCCATTTTCACTATCTGTGAGAATGGATTCTAAATTATCTTCATTATTATCGAATATTGTAATGATATTGTCCCTGATTTTATTTAATTCAAATTTTCCTTGATTATTAATTATATTTGTAATTAATGAATATATCTGTGAGATAAGTTTATCTCGACAAAACATGAAATTATTCTGTTGTGGAGCGGGTGTATATGGAGGAAGAGAAATTTGTCTTTTTTGATGGGAATTTTCTAAATCTGAATTACTAGTGCTTGGAATCTGAGAAGAAGTGTCAGTTCTTCGCCTTTTAATTGTTTTTGATTCTAATGCGGTTGAATTTGATTTTGGTTTATTTAAAGGAGCATAATAAATTGTTTTGTTTGCTGGTGCTAAATCGGGAAAATTTTCAAGATTATTTAATATATCAAACCTATTGTTGGTATTAATTTTGGCATAAGCTGGATTGTTAATCGATAATTCGGCATCCTTAAAACTTTTATTTTCGAAAGCCATTACTTTTTTTATGTCGTGTTGTTTTTTGTACATTGGGCAATCTCTTGAAATTGAAGGATGATCAGAAGATTTACAGTGAACGCACATTTGCAACTCGGAATTACATTCAGCGGAAGAATGCTCATTTGCACATCGAGAACAACGAGATTTGCCTTTACATTGAACGATATTGTGTCCGTAACGTAAACATTTTCCACATTGGACAACTGGATGGATGTATGGTTCTACAGGGAAATTAACCATATTTATATTAATAAAGGACGGAATTTTATTACCTTTAAAATTTATTACTACCAATTGTCTATTGACAAATTCTTCTTGTTTGGTTTCAGGGTTTATAATTTTTCGTTTCATTCTTCGCACTTCCGCCACTGGAACTATAGAATTAATTGCTTTTTTCAAGTATTCTTCAGTAAAAAAGGTATCAACGCCACGTATTATGCCTCGTTTATGCGTGAAAAATTTTGGAATATAAGCAATCAACTTATTTTTTGTTAGTATTTCGTGATTAATTAATAAATTAGCAATTTTGTATGTTCTAAAAATTACCTTAACACGTTTTAAACCTACAGAATGAATATCAATAACATCATTTCTAAATTCAATTACTTGTTGTAAATAAAAGCCAATTCTGATAGGAAAAAGACGACCAAGATTCTTATCGGTATGTTCCAAAAATACCTGATACGGACCTGCATCCGTTGGTTGATATTTATTATCAAAGTCATATTTTTCGAAACCTGAGGATACTGTATCCATTGAAGAAACATTAATTTTATTATCATTATTAATTATTTGAATATTAGTATTTAAATTAACCGAGGGCGGACCAGGACCGCCCCCGTTACCTGACATTTTCTGTACAGCAAATCTGTCTTCAAAACTCTAGTTTTCCGCAGAGTACCACAAAACAGAAACTATTGATAAAACTCTGCACGTGGAAACAAGGCCGGAATGTACCAAAAAACTGCCAAAATTAATAATTCTTTGGGACGAACTCCAAAAAACGAACACGACTTTGACAGTTATTTTGACGGAAAAAGGACGTAATAGTGACAGATGACGTTACAGAGCCACTGTGACCGATCATTTTAAATGGGACCTTATGGCAAGTGATACCTCGTTTGAAAGGTATTTAAAATACTTATTCAGTCATACTATTTTTTTTGGTTTAAGTTGATTTTGATTTTGGTGAATAAAGCAAATAAATATAATATTGTAGTTTCGCATTTAATTAATAAAAATTCAAATGTCCGCCTATGGTTTTTTTTTTGTCAAAAAAGTTGACGGTTTTTAATTCTCTAGTAGTTTTTACGTCAACGTGAACCTTTTTGACAAGTAATATAGGCGGAATTTTGAATTTTAATTAATTAAATGCGAAACTACAAGTTTATATTTATTTCATTTATTCATTAAAATTAGCTTAAACTCAAACGAAATTAGTATGAATGAATAGGCATTTTCAATACCTTTGAAACAAGGTATCACTTGCCATAAGGTCCCATTTAAAATTATCGGTCACAGTGGCTCTGTAACGTCATCTGTCACTATTACGTCACCTTTCATGACTAGTTAAGAAGCTTACGTCCGTTTATTTCCTCCCTCCAAATTTCACTATTATAGGTATAACCGTTCAAAAGATACGAGGGGGGGTACGGACTTTTGACTAGCACTGTATGTATAAACTCGTACATCCATTATAAAAATGAATTCGAATACTTTGGAAGCGTTAAGCTATTTTATTTTTTGCAACAAAACGGCTCGTCGTATGAAAAAATGGAAAGATAGATTTTTTGTCACAAATGGAACGAGGAATTCAAAAATGATTGTTAATTTGAAATATGTCATTGGCGTACCATCTTTTTTTTCTTTAAAAAGTTCAGACCATTACCCGTATGCGCGCCAATGACAAATATAAAATTCTTAATTGTATGTCAAAAAATGCACAATAACTACCTCTTAAAACCTGCCAAATTTTATTGCAATGTTGCCAGTAGTTTCGGCAAAATCGTAAAAAATGTGTAAAATTTTGTTTTCTTCAACGCCCTGTATCTTGAAAATGGATGGCGTTACAAAAAATTTTATTAAGCAAACCCCAATTATTTTTCATTTTTTTACCTATTCTAGTGACCGTGTTACCTTTTTTGAAAAATATGTATAAAATTGTACCAAAAAACGAAAAAAAACCGAAAAAATGCGGTTTTTTATTTTCAAAGGCACGTTTCACCAATTTTAAAAATTTGAAAAAATTCAGGGTGAAAGATTGTGCAAAAATACACATTATAATTGATTTTCGTAAAAACGTGTGTCTTAGTTTTTTTTTCAGAGTTATTTAAAAGTTTAAAATTGTTCTAAAAATTCGAATTTCCCGCCAAAAAATTTACAAAAAATTTTTTCGTATAGATCTTTTTTAAACTTACAACTTTTTTAAATAAAGTTTTTGGCTAGCTCTTGACGCGGCTGAGATAAAAAATAAAAACATAAAAAGCCTAATTAGGCTCTAGGGGGGTCACGTGACCACCTAGGGGGCTAAAAATTTCAGTAATTGAGTTCCTCTATATGTTCTAAAAAGTGACCTATATGTAATTTAAATTGAGTTGGGGGCACTTTTCACCATCTTACCCGGCTAGGCCCTTTACTACGTAGATTATTGTTGTTAGGTATCGCCACATCAATTAGTGTTGTCTGTCTTGTTAATTTATTAACTAGTACGAGATCTGGTCTATTATGTGCCACTGTTTGGTCTGTGAGCACAGTGCGGTCCCAGTATAGCTTGTAGTTGCCATCCTCAAGCATACTCTCAGGGACGTATTGATAATATGGGAGATGGTCGGTTTGGAGAAGTCCCAGCTTGATAGCTATCTCTTGATGAAGGATTTTTCCCACTGCGTCATGCCGTTCCTTGTATTCAGTTGCAGCAAATGCCTGGCAGCCCCCTGTAGGATGTTGGATGGTTTCTTGGGCTTGACATCCATATCGGCATCTGTCATTTTGAACCTGAGGGTCTTTGATGATATATTTCAGGTTTTTTCTGGTTGGTATAACCTGATCCTGAATGGCCAGTAATGAACCCTCCGTTTCAGGGAACATCTTTCCTGATGTCAACCAATAGTTCGACGCTGTATTGTCGACATAGTCTTGGCTGACCTCATTGGGATGTCGCCCGTGCAGAGGTTTACTCATCCAGGTGCGCAGTTTTTCGTCTTTAGTGAGGTGGTTTATGCGCATTTCTGGTTCCCTCAGTTTGATCGGTGTTGTGTCATCTACTGCGCAAATAGCTTGATGTAGAGAAGATGTCTCAGCTTGCATCTGAAAATAAGTTCTTAAATTAGCAATTTGTTTATCTAATTGCTCACCTATATACATAAGTCCTCTTCCTCCTAGATTCCGTGGTAATGTCGTTCTTTCTACTGTCTAGGTATGTTCGTACTTTTCGCTGAAGATTTTCTATATCTGTTTTTGTCCACTTAACAATACCAAATGAATAGCTAAGTGCGGAACAAGCGTAGGTGTTACTGTTAAGCTGTGAACGAAGCAGCTGTTTTATCCTTCGTATAAACTCAATAGTTATTTCAGTTTTCAGTTGCTGATGGTCAATTTTCCGCGCCTGCTTTACTCCAAGATATTTGTATATATCGTTTTCACCCATTGCCTCGATGTTCTGGCCATTTTGCATATCGAATCCACCGGGCTGTACCTTTCCTCTGACTATATTCAAAACACGGCACTTGTCAAGGCCGAACTGCATATTAATATCATTAGAGAATGTTCCTACTGTTTTTAGCATCTGCTCTAGATTGTCTTGAGTAGAAGCCATTAATTTCAAATCATCCATATACAACAGATGATTAAGCTTCGCTACTACAGTATTGTTGTTTTTAATGCTAAAACCTGAGTCAGTGGAGTTTAATAGCTGTGATAGAGGGTTCATAGCCAAACAGAACCACAATGGACTCAGCGAGTCTCCTTGAAACAGGCCCCGGTTGATTGCGATATTTTCCGTTTCGATATTGTTTTCACCAGATATTTGAAGGTGAATTTTAGTCTTCCAACTTGTCATTATATGCCTTAAAAAAGTCACTATGTTATCATCAACTTTGTATATTCTTAATATATCTATAAGCCATTCATGCGGCACTGAATCAAAGGCCTTTTTGTAGTCAATAAAGGCAGTAAAGAGGTTCCTTTTTTGGTGAATGCCTGGTTAGAAATGACCGAGTCGATGATAAGTTGTTCTTTACAACCCATAGAACCCTTAGCGCATCCTTTCTGTTGAGGCTCTATGATATTGTTTAGAGCACAGTGTTGGTAGATACGCCGGGTTATACAGGATGTGACCAATTTATACAAAATTGAAAGACAAGTAATTGGGCGGTACTTGGCTGGATCTTGGGTGTTATTTTGATCCTTCGGTATTAAATAAGTGGTTCCCTGAGTTAGAAATGATGGTATTTCCTGCGGGTTAGAAATAACATGATTAATTAATGTTGATAAGCACTCATGAATGCTCCAAAACTTCTTAAGCCAGAAGTTCTGGACTCCGTCTGGCCCAGGAGATTTCCAGGTATGAAGCTCTTTGATGATATTTGAGACCTCTTCAGTAGTGAATGGTTCGTAGTTAGCTGTGACGTAGTGGTGACAGTTGTGCGCCGTATCTTCCATCCAGCCAGCATTGTTGTTAAGAGCAGCTGGTGTGGATAGTTGATTTCCCCAAAACTCATGAATCTCTTCCTGGCTTGGGTAAGACTTGTCTACAGTTTCTACGGTAGAGTTCAGTTTTCGGTAGAACGCCTTCTCAGAGTTCTCAAAAAGTGCATTGTCACATTTTCGGTTGTTACTAACTTTATACCTTCTTAATCGTCCTGAATAGACGGAGAGTTTTTGTTTTAATGTGTCCAGACACTGATGGACTGTGTTGTTTTCTGGATCGTATCTTGAGTGTCTTGCAGTATTCCGTATTATTTCTTCAGCTCTCCTGATGACTCTTGTACTTCTTACACCTCTTATATATTCTGTGACTTGACCAATATCCCTACGCAGTAATTCAATTTTTCCGAGAAATCTTTTTTCCTAGGGTGCAATTCTGTTACCAGTCCTTCCGTTATTAGTACTCCGTCGTGTTCTGATCTTAACGCCCGTTACATTAGTAATTGCTGTTGCTGCACAGTAGATTAGCATATGCAGATATTCCAATGTGTGGGCTTCTACGACATAATTGGGTAGGACTTCAGTGTTCACAATTTGTAACAGCGCACCTAGTTTCTTACAAGAGTTTATTCGTGGTAGCGGTGGTCTGCTAAGTGGATTTGTTCCATTAAACTCTTGTACGGCACGAGCCATTTCGTTTGCTAGACTATCGCGCAACTCGTTGTTTTCCTGCTGTGTATTGTCAGGTTGAGTTTCTGGTATGGGAATCTCAGGAATATGCTCATCAAGGATTTCATTAGGGACTTGATCTAAAACTAGCCCTTTGTTGTTAATCTCCCGTTCGACTTCGCTTTTGATCGTATTGCGTCTAGCCTCTGGGATAAGGTTGTTTCTTATGATTACCCGGTATTGATCTGATACTCTTTGCTCCGATACTTGAATATCTGGGTACTCCCTGCAAAATTCGGCATACAGCTGTTGTCTGTAGCCGATCGTTTCTTGACCCAGGTTTGTCACCTTATAATAGAAGCGCAAAATGCTTTCGTTAATGGACACAGTCCATTTCATGCGCTGCCTCGGTCGTTCCGTTTGAGTGAGCGCCGGCTGATGTTCCAGCGCAGCACCTTCAGCGGGTGGAGCTCTTGCTGTTGTTTGGCTCGCTTGTGGTTGTTGTTGTTGGGCTGTAGCTGATTGTGTGATTATTATTATTATTATTATTATCCAGATTTAGCCATACGGCTCACACTCCCTCTAAGGGGAAAATTGACTCATCCCAGATACCTACGGTATCAAAAGGATTGAGCTCTGGTGGGACTCTTTCCGTGTTATCGAGCCCTAGGTGACCTGGAATGCAGGTGTATCTCCCAAAAATTTTCGTACGCATCTGGCCGTCGCGAGTAGTACAGCTTTCTGCATGGTCTTATAAAGATTTTCATTCAGACCTAGCTTTTTTATGCTTTCGAGGAGGGTCTTCGGAATGACTCTAGTAGTAGAGATAATAATTGGTATCGTCTGGGTACTTTGCGATCTTGAAAGCTTTGAGATGTGGTGCTACCGCCGTATACTACGAATAAGTTGGGTGGATAAAATTACAAATGAAGAAGTAATACGCAGAATAAATAACAAGCCAGAAGTTCTACGGAGTATAAAAAAGAGAAAACTTGAATACTTAGGCCACCTGATGAGAGGACAAAAGTACACATTCCTACAAAATATAATGCAAGGAAAAATCCAAGGACGAAGAAATCCAGGCCGTAGAAGAATGTCCTGGATGAGAAATTTGAGAGAGTGGTTTGGCTGTACCACTAACGAATTGTTCAAAACAGCAGTAAATAAAATTAGAATCGCCCTAATGATATCCAATCTCCGATAGGAGAGGCACTCAAAGAAGAAGGGTACTTTGCATTCTCCATTGCCTTCGTATTTGAATTTCCAGATCTCTGTACTTGGCGATTTTTTCAGTAAATTTAGTACGTAGATTATTGTTGTTAGGAATCGCCACATCAATAAGGGTTGTTTGTCTCGTTAATTTGTTAACTAATACGAGATCTGGTCTATTATGCGCCACTGTTTGGTCTGTGAGATATTGGTTAGTGCCATCTGTCTCTGTGTTTTCATGTTCTTTAGAAAAGTAAAATGATTTGGGTGTGACCTGATGCCCATGACGATGGTTTGATATTACTGCTCTAAATAGCTCCACAGAGTTACAATAATTATTGTACCATTGTCTCAAATTGTTTAGCGACCATATAATGTCGGCCTAGCATGCTTCTTCTGCCAATACATTTTCCTGTACCTATAACGATCTGCAGCAACGCATATCTTTCACCTCTCATGACATGACCCAGATACTGCAATTTTCTCATTTTAATTGTTTTTAATATCTCCTTTTTCTTGTTCTTTCGTTTTAAAACGTCGTTTTTCGTAACCTTGTCGACCAAAATTATTAAATTAAATTAATATTTATTGACGGAAAACTCCATTTTACAATTAAAATTAAAAGTCAAAATTAAACATTGAACACAAGTTAACTTACATTACTTACAATTAAACTAACGACATCAAAAAATTAAAATCAGATTAAAATAATTCGCGTGAAATAGTCCTTTTAAAAGCATTTAGTGTGACTCCCATAAAGTATATATTTGGAAACTCATTTACACTAGAAACAATTCTATTTAAAGGCATATTTTCTGCATGACGTGTATTGCACGATCTAGCGGATAGCAAGCGACATTTTCTCAAATTCCTAGCTGGAACATAAAAATCAATTCGACCCAGAATGCTAGGTGCAACAATAATACCATTTAACACCTTAAATACGAAATAAAGGTCAAAGTATCGCCTGCGATCCTCTAGACGGTGCAAATGAAACATCTGCATGCCCTGACTGGAATTCAGTTGCATTCCTCTAGTACCTAATCTATACCGCAGATATCTAACGAATTTATTTTAAATCGATTCAATTCGATATTTGTGATTCTCATAACTTGCACTCCAAATCACTGAACAATACTCTAGTAATGAACGAGCATAACTCAAAAACAATCTCACAATTACAAACAAATTATTAAACTCATAGACATTCTGATGACTAACCCTAATGCCCGATTAGCACGCGCAATAATGGCATCATAATGGTCCACGAAACTTAGCTTACTATCTAGTAACACACCTAAATCCTTAATTACCTGAACCCTAGATAAATCCACATCGCCTATTTTGTATTTAAAATCACTGGTGGTCTTATTACGTGAAAAAATAATATATGAGCATTTCGAAGCATTCAATCTAAGATTATTTTCCTGGCACCAATGTACTAAAGAATCCAAGTCTCTCTGCAAACCCTCACAATCATATTCTGACCTAATGCATTTAAATATCTTTAAGTCGTCTGCAAATATCAGATATTCAGATTTAAAGTTCCTACCAATATCATTTACCAACAACAGAAAAAGCTTAGAACCCAAATGGGAACCCTGCGGAACCCCTGACACGGCTTCAAATCCATTAGAAACACATCCTGCTGATCTTACTTTCAATGTTCTTCCTTGCAAATACGAAGTAAACCAAGCTAATAAAGAACCAGTGATACCAAAGTTTCTCAGCTTTGTAATTAAGACATTATGATCTAGTAGGTCAAAGGCCTTACTGAAATCGGTGTATATAGAGTGCACCTCGTAACCCTCATCCATTGCTGTACCTATACTATCGATATAAAAAAAGAGGTTAGTGAGAGTTGAACGTCCGCCTACAAATCCATGTTGGTTGTCCGTAATAATGTTCCTAAAACAATTATCCAAACTTGGCAAAACCATTTTTTCAAATAATTTAGATAAGGCTGACTGAATACAAACTGGCCGATAATTTTTGATATCACTATGATCTCCTGCCTTGAAAATAGGACACACAAAGGAATGTTTCCATCTGTTCGGGAAATTTCCCGTCTGGAGAGATTTATTAAGAACATATATACTAATGGTTCACACAAGGACACTGCACTTTCTCTTAGGAACAAATTCGGTATCAAATCAGGGCCAGCCCCTTTATTGACATTTAATGACAACAAAACATTCAGTAAATTGTCAAAAGTGACTTCGAGGTTACTAATTTCCACCTCCAGCTGTTGTGAGAAAATTTCATTACTCTCCAGGTTATCCAGAGATTTGCCATTAAAAGTGCTGTATACAGTACCAAAATGTTTCGCAAACAACTTTGTTATTTTTTGTTTGTCATTCTCACTTTCCTCACCTAGAAACATAGAGCCATGGAGAGCACCATGTCCGTTGGTTTAATTTTTGATGAACTTCCAAAATTCACCAGCGTTCTCATTTATTCTCACTTCCATCTTTGAAACGTAAGCATTGTAAGACTGTTCAGTGATTGATGAGCATTCATCTCTCAAATTTTTAAATTCAATATAGTGGTGATACTTATTTGTAGTTTTAAATTTTTTATGCGCAATGTTTTTGGCAATGACTTTACTCTTAAGTTCAGATGAGAACCAAACTGGAAAATTCGATCTTTTTACAGATATCTTTGGTACAAAAAGTTCAATTGCGTTCCAAATAATGGAATAAAAAGCATCTAAAATGTCATTTACATCCTCTAAACAGTACAACTCAATCCAATTGATCTGAAGTAAATAATTATTTAAGGCACCATAATCCGCCTTGTGAAAGTTATAATAAATATTAGTTTCCAAACTGATATATTGATTATCAAATAATATTAATGCTTCAAGTGAGGGATGATACCTGTCACACGTTATTAAAGCTTCCGCTTTTTTTAGATTTAAATAAGTGTCAGAGAAACACAGATCAAGAATTGAGTCATACTGGTTTTTAAAATAATTTTTTTTTGTTTACATAAAGTACCTCGACAACTATGGCCATTGGTACAAGAACACTAACATTAAATACAAAATTAAATAACGAAAACATATAATAATTATATAACTTTAACTAATGACTATGGTATTAAATCTTCTTGTATAGCTGAGTAGTTTTTAAAATCGATATAGTTTTCATGATCTCTGTAGGGCTGTTGAGCATTTCTTTAACAGTAGGTTTCATATCAAGTAATGTATACAGGTTGGTGAAAGAGTTACATTCGGTGAGGACCTGTTTCACAGTCAGGAAAACATTGCAATCGAGGCAAGTTGGACGAGTTTCTGAGGACATCAAGAAACCATGGGTAAGTTTGGTGTGGTTAATCCGGAGTCTTCTAATAATCGATGCTTCTCTTCTAGTTAGAAAGTCCAAGGAGAAATGACCAATATATGGTTGGAGTTCGTGTAGAGTTGTTTTACTTTGTTGCCATAAGTTTTGCCATAAAATAATTATATTGACCTAATCCTAAAAAATTGAACTCGTCACAAAACAAAATTTCAGTATCATTACTTATATTTTTAGCAGTCGTCTCACCGTCCCATATCAGATTTGGTAGATTATAATCCCCAAATAATACTAGTTTAGAATCTTTATACTTATTCATAATTAGTTTTACAGTATCAGTGTGATTGGAATAAACATCGCCAACATAGCCAAAAACATATTTAATGCAATTAATAGTAATTCCAGCAAAAACCTGTTCTACATTTGAACTGGCAATTTCCACTAGACAAGAACTGATATCACTTCTAACTGCAATTAACACTCCACCTCCTCTTGATTTCTCGCTGGAAATATGATCACGGTCCCGACGGTATACGGTATATAAATCACAGAAATCTTCATTACTTTTAATTTCAGGACCAAGCCAACTCTCTGTTAGGAAAATAACGTCATATGTAGCTGAACAGGATGTCAAATATATGTCCTTTAGCTTCGTACGCAGACCACGCACATTTTGGTAGTAAAGTGATAGACTATTCATACCCATGCTCGCATTTGGGAGTTTTTTGGATTCTGGTGGTTTTGTTCTTTTACCTTTGAAACAAACGGGTTACCATTCTTGTATCGTATTGTCAAGTTTGATTCACCATTTCTTCTACGCCTGTCAAGTTCTTCATATAATTTCTTGAGATGATTTCGTTGCATTTGAGTAAGATCTGATTTAATCAATATGCTCAATGGCTTCAACTTATGTTTGTTTTTAAGACATGCAATCACTGTGGTATTATTTTGAAAAATTACCTTAAGTGGTCTTGGCCTATCACTACTGCTATTACCACGTCCTACCCTCAAATCCTTAAACTCAGTTGCTCCAACCTCCAGTTTCGTTAGTACTTCTCGAATATTTGCCTTGTCATGATCTATTCTCTCATTAGTAACCTTAGATTGGCTCTCATCAACATTATAGATTAGTATATTTTTAGATCGACTACTTCTATCTTCTAATTCCAGGAACATATCTTGCTCATCTTTGATAATAGATACACTTTGATTTATTATCTCTTCACTTCCATTTCCACACATGGTTTCAATTTTTTCTTGTAACCCTTCAAGTTTCTTTTCTAAAGTTTCAACTTTCGCCTCATTAGATTTTACAGACGCTTTAATTGTATCTATTGTTGCCTGCACTTCAGTCCTCTGATTTAACAATAGGTTAATTATGTGAACAATAACTACTAGTACATCTTTATTGGTAGTGCTACTTTTCTTTAACAAATTATTTATTTCATCCTTGATTACAGTTTCACTCTCTACAGCATCCACAGTATTGCACAGTAGACTTGAAAAATCAGCATTGGGCACCTGTTTTCCATTGTCAGCACTTTCTTTTGATACCGAATTTTTCCGGCTATTTGAAGCAGAATTCAAAGATAATCTCTTCACCACCGTCTCTTTGCATACTTTACATTCCCAGTTATGCGATTTAGTTTTGCGAAAGTCAGCACAGATTATTTCATATTCACTTTTAGTCAAACCGGTGCATCCCTTATGAACCCATGAGCAACAAGTGATACACTCAATGGAAATTTGCTTTGGTTTAACCTCCCGGTCACAATAATAACAAATGCACACACTTGCCATCTGCCAAATATAATGTCTTATTATCTTAATAATCAGTCACCTCAACTCCTGGC
This sequence comes from Diabrotica virgifera virgifera, assembly GCF_917563875.1. NCBI lineage: Eukaryota > Metazoa > Arthropoda > Insecta > Coleoptera > Chrysomelidae > Diabrotica > Diabrotica virgifera. The sequence continues at coordinate 128,217,046 of NC_065448.1, forward strand.
CTAATTATAATTATCTTCAATAAATTGGTAATGACACAAAAAAGTCAGATCAGTTTTTAGTCAGTTGTTATCAGTTTTCCTTAATTACTATCAATTTAATACTTGCTTAATATTTACAATATTGATGTCAAATCTTATTATATTTTCGAGCTCAACCTTTCATAAGAAAGTCCTGGAATTTTCCTTTTGATAGGTATAAGTTTCTCCTCTAAGTTTAACGTATTTCACAATAAAATCACATATTTTCTGGAGCTCATGTGCACATGTTTACAATCACACTAAATAATTCTTTTCGTTATTTTTAAAATTCTTCTATAAGCCCACATCTCAAACTCTTTTATGCTGTTACTTATATCCTTTTTGGATATAAGTAACACTAGACAAACTAACCTTGAAAATTTAAAAGGATAATTGGGACCAGACATAATGAAAGATAAAGTGATATATGCACTAAACACGCTAAAGAACAGAAAAGCTGCAGGTCCAGATCAGCTGCAAGAAGAAAATTCTCAAACTATTATAATAGAGGAGGCCAAGATTGATGTTTTGGTTTGGTAGAGATAATCAACGTGATATATAGGGTGAGGCAGATAAAGGGCCTATTAAAAATATCTCGAGAACTTAAAGGTAAGAGAATCATGAAAATTGGAATACAGGGGTTTTGAGGTATGAACTATTTAATGAAAATATTTTGGTCTCTTTGCTACTTCCGGTTATACCGGAAGTTGATTGTAACTTTGTTTTTTTTAATGGGTATATTTTTACATTTTTGGATTCTGCTCGATGTCTTCTTTCTCAAAATATGAGGGTTTGTAATATTAAATGATAAATGATTAATATTAAATGATATCAAAAACTCCATTTATGGTTAAGTGATTTTTAATATTGTCTATTATTATTAAAAAGTATTAATATAGCGAAATGTTTAATTTTAGTATACAGGGTTGGTCGAAACTTAGAATGAGTATTTTCTGAGTTTTCTTAAATGGAACACCCGGTATTTTAGTATTGTAATGAAATGATATTTTATAGTACTTTTTTATTTCTTAAGCATTCCCTATACCTAACTGCTTTAATTTGTAAGTTATTCGTAGTTCTTTAAGCCAAACATTAATTGCAACAAAAATTACTTGAAATTTTATTAGGTTTGCCGTGAAAATATTCAATCATAAATAATTTTTTGAAAATACATACATGAATCTAGAATGATCCTTAATTTATTAATATTGGATGAGATACCAAAATGCCTACGTTGTTAAGATTGTTGGTGCATAAAATATTAATAAAACCAAACCATATTATTCTACCTAGTTGACTATGGCTTGCTTTGACACTAAACTTGATTAAACATTAGACATTGTATTATTTTTATAGTTCAAGTTGCTTTGTTACCATTACTAATATAAATTTTTGTAATGAGGAACTGATTAGTAAAGTTTTTGTTCTAGGAGAGTATAACAAAAATGTACTACTAGCAATAAGAATTTATCATCTGCAACTCCCTGATAGACGACAACCAAGAAGAAAAACTTTTCAGAGTTTACTAGAATAGTTTCGACGTACTAGACACTTAGATTACGAGAACGTTCATACTAATATGCAGATTCTCAGTGACACTAACATTTAATTCATTTTAATCATTAACAATAGTTTTTGTTCGATCAGATTTCTCGTAATCTAAATGTCCAGTACGTTGCTTCGTTGAAACCGCTCTAGTAAATTTTGAAAAGTTTCTCTTTTTGCTTGTCATGTATCATGGAATTGGTGATAATAAATTCTTATTGCTAGTAGCACATTTTTATAGACGGAGAGCTAGAGCCGAAAAATCATCGTCATAAGTAATATGGAGTTTTTCCTGTGAAATGTGTCCATTGTGTATTGACAATTATGACCCCTTTCAGGCTGACACCTCAGTGGATACAGGAAGTAGCAATAAGGGATGAAAGGGGAAAGTTAGTGCAGTCATTAAAGGTTTTCACCTCCTATTTTGTTAAACCTCCATCGATTTGCATGAAAATTGGTGACTAGTTAGAGCATACCTCAAGAAACAAAACTGATTTGGTGCCACTTGCACTTTTACCCTGGTGGTGAATACCACCCCTTCCCGCGGGTGAAAACTATTTTATTAAAAATAACCCCACAAATCGACAGAGGGATAAATTTTAAGTAAAATTTCTTATATCATGTTATTAAAATAAATCAATACATTTTGAGTTATTAAAGATCAAAGATTTGTCTATTTAAGAGCATATGCGTGAAGTTACGGATGATAAAAAGAACATGTTAATTAATAGTCCGTTCTTTAATGGTAAAATATTGCAAAACCTTTAAATTTTAAAGAACCGCTTGGATTGACATGAAATTTGGCATACACATAGCTAACAAGTCAAAGAAAAAAAGTGATATTGTGCCGATATGTGCTTTTGCTCCGAAGGTGGTTTTCACCCTCTGTTGGGGGTGAAAAAATATTCGTCCAAAGTATGTCCGGAAATGGATAAACTGACTAATTCTAAGTAACTTTGGTTCTATAGAGTTTTTTCACTAAGTCAATATTTTTCGAGTTATTTGCTAGTGAATATGTTCATTTTTTTAACAAAATAACCACTCTTTTAGACGGTTTTTTGCAAATAACTCAAATAGTAAGTATTTTGTCAAAAAACATTATTAGCAAAAATATAGCCTGTAAAAAATTTAAAAAAATGGTGTATATATCACGTTTGTATACCTAGTAGAAGCAGAGTTATAGCTAATTAAAAATAGGTTCATATTCGTAAAATTCCAAATGGAATACTTTAACGTGAAATAACTAAAAATGAAGCTCATTTCGGGGGAAACTTATTACAACTTATTTAAAGTGTTTAAAAAAAGTTTCATTTTTGTTCTTTGATCAACAATATCGCTTTTTTTCTTTGATATGTAAGCTATGCGTATGCCAAATTTCATGTCAATCCAAGCGGTTCTTTAAAATTTAGAGCAAAAACCGTGAAATAATGTACTATAATTGTATGTTAGTAAAATATTATTTTTATATTACTTCCATATTTAATTGAATTTTTTTTTCATTATAAACTGAATATGTCCAGAAACTGGGGGTGTCCAATAATGGGTACATTTGACATATTCGAATCCACTTTTGCTAAATTTATAATATTGAAATAATATAAAAATAATATTTTAGTAACATACAATTAATTAATATGTTCTTTTTATCATCCGTAACTTCACGCATGTGCTCTTAAACAGACAAATCTTTGATCTTTAATAACTCAAAAAGTATTAATTTATTTTAATAACATGATATAACAAATTTTACTTATAATTTGTCCCTCTATCGATTTGTGGGGTTATTTTTAATAAAATTGTTTTCACCCCCGAGAAGGGGTGGTATCCACCCCCAGGGCAAAAGTGCAAGTTAGCACCAAATCATTTTTATTTCTTGAGGTATGTTCTAACTAGTCACCAATTTTCATGCAAATCGATGGAGGTTTAACAAAATAGGAGGTGAAAACCTTTAAAGACTACACTAACTGTCCCCTTTCATCCCTCATTGCTACTTCCTGTATGCACTAAGGTGTCAGCCTGAAAGGAGTCATAATTATTATCAATATACAATAGACACATTTCACATGCCAAACTCCATATTACTTATGACGATGATTTTTCGGCTCTAGCTCTTAGACTATTATTTGTTATAGATACTCTCCTAGAACAAAAAAACATCTTAATTAGTTCCTGATTAGAAAAAATCATATTAGTAATAATAGCAAAGCAACTGGAACTCCAAAGATAGAATGCAAAGCAAATGTTTAAGCATATTTAGTGTCAAAGTCATAGCCAACTAGATAGAATATTGTATGTTTTTATTAATAATCTTAACTACGTAGGTATTTTGATATATCAACCAGTATTAATAAATTAAGGGTCAGTCGAAATTAATACGTGTTTATTTTCGAAAAATTATTTATGATTGAATATTTTTACGGCAAACCTAATAAAATTTCACGTAATTTTTGTTGCAATTAAAGTTTGGTTTAAAGAACTACGAATAACTTACAAATTAAAGCAGCTAGGTATAGGGAATGCTTGTTGAATAGGTGTTCCATTTAAGAAAACTCAGAAAATACTCATTCCAAGTTTCGACCAACCCTGTATCTTCTTCTTCTTCTTCGTCTAGCCATTCACGTCCACATCTGAACATAAGCTTCTTCAAGTCTTCCTTTCCATTGTTTTTTGTTGTACGCTAGTTGTAGCCAATTTTTCCCGGCAGTTCGTTTCAGAACATCTGTCCATCTCATAGGAGGTCTGCCTCTGGGTCTTTTGTGTTCGTATGGTCTCCAGGTTAGAATTGTTCTGTGCCATTTGTTAACATCTCTCCTAGCTACATGTCCAGCGTATTCCCATTTCAATTTTAGTGATTTTTGTACCACATCGGTGACTTTGGTTTTCTGTCTTATCCATGTGTTTGTTTTCCTGTCCTTAAGTGATATGCCAAGCATTGCTCTTTCCGTCGGGTGTTGAGTGACTCTGAGTATGTTCATATTCTTTTTTGTGATTGTCCATGTTTGTGCCCCATATGTTAATATCGGAATAATGCATGCATCAAAAACTTTAGATCTAAGATACAGTTGAATTTGCTGATTTCTGAGTATATAGTTCAGTTTGCCGAATGCTGCCCATGCTAACTTTCTTCTTCTTTTTATTTCTTCCGTTTGAATTTCCTTATTTAGTATTATTTTTTGTCCTAAGTATATATTATATTCTTCAACTTTTTCTATAACTTTGTTGTTTACTATTGTCATCGTTTCTTCAGAGTGCATGACTTTTGTTTTGTTTAAATTCATTTTCAGTCCTATTTTAGAAGATTCTGTCTGTGTAGTTCTGAAAGCATGGTTTGCAGTTCTTGTAGGTCAGTAGCTATCAGGATTATGTCATCCGCAAATCGAAGATTACTGAGGTAGCGGCCATTGATGTTTATTCCCTTATATGTATTTCCAATTTAGATTTTTAAAAACGTCCTCCAAAACTAAGGTGAACAGTTTGGGTGATAGAGTGTCTCCCTGTTTGACTCCCCTGTTTAATGGTACAGGGTTCGTGTATTCATTTTCATTTAGGTAGTATATAGCTGTAGCTTGGTTCATAGTTTATTTTATTAAGTTAATATATCTGCTGTCTATTCTACAATTTTGCATTGCGTTTATTACGGCCGTGTGTTCTATAGTGTCGAAAGCTTTTTCGTAGTCTACAAATGCTATAAAAACTGGAAACTTGTATTCGTTACATTTTTCTATTAATATTTTTGTGGTTAACAGGTGATCGGAAGTTGAATAGCCTTTTCTAAAACCTGCCTGTTCATATGGTTGGTATTCATCTAATTTTCTTGTTAGTCGGGTAGTTATTTATGACTTTGGTGAGTATTTTAAATAGGTGTGACAATAGACTGATGGGCCTGTAGTTTTCCAACTTTCGATTATCACCTTTCTTGTGTAATAAGATTACTTTAGAGTTGTTCCAGCTCTTAGGGACTTTGCCCTGGTGTAAACAACTGTCTATAAGCTTAGTTACAATTGCAATGAGTTCCTGACCTCCTTCTAATATCATATCTGTGGTAATCGTATCTTCTCCTGCAGCTTTATTTCTCTTCATGTTTCCCAATGCTGTAGTTACCTCTGAAATTGTTACTTTTGGCATTATTTCCGATCCAACATTTTTTATTAATTTCCGTGCTGGTCTCATTTCATCGTCTTGTTGATGTGATCTGTAGAGTTCCGTGTAAAATTCTTCTATTCCTTTCAGTATGTTTTCTCTAGTTGCGATTTTATTTTCGTCTTTTTCCATTAATGATATTATCTGACGTAAAATTAAATAAAATTAAATAAAATTAAATAAAATTAAATATTTCGCTATATTAATAATTTTTAATAATAATAGACTATATTAAAAATCACCTGAACATAAAGGGAGTTTTTGATATCAAATCAGTACAATTCTACAGGGTGTGAAGTTGGCTACAAAATTTATAAAAAAACCGTAATTATCTTTTAAACTACTTTGTATAATACTACAAAACCTCATATTTTAGGAAATAAGACATCGAGCGGAATCCAAGAATGTAAGAATATACAGGGTGTTCCATTTAAAAAAACGAACTTACAATCAACTTCCGGTATAACCGGAAGTAGCAAAGAGACCAAAATATTTTCATTAAATAGTTTATACCTCAAAACCTCTGTATTCCAATTTTCATGATTCTCTTACATTTAGTTCTCGAAATATTTCTAAAAGGCCCTTTATTTGCCTCACCCTGTAAACAACTGGAATAATACCAAAGAAATTGTTGGTATCAATGTTTGTAACCCTTCCAAAAAAGAATAATGACAAGAGTTGTTCTGACTATCGTACAATAGGTCTGATGAGTCATGCACTGAAAATCCTGCTAAAAGGATTCATAACAGAATATACAGGAAAGTAGATATAGACATCAGCGATTCCCAATTTGGATTCCGTAAAGGCCTAGGAACAAGGGAGGCAAAAATGTCTAGATATGAATCAAGAACTGTACGTGTGTTTTATAGACTATAATAAGGCTTTTAATAGGGTTAGACATGACAAACTGATTGAAGCATTAGAAAACAGAAGATTAGACCTCAGAGATATAAGAATAATTTCAAACTTATACTATGGCCAAAAAGCAGTAGCGAGAATAATAGAAGACATAACATTAGAAGAAATAGAAATACACAGAGGTGTTCGACAAGGGTGTAGGTAGAGGTCAGGTACTTTCACCAATATTATTTAATATATACTCGGAAGACATAATAAGTAAGGCAATGGATGAACAAAATGTATGTTACAAGGTTATAACGCTGATGATACAGTTCTTTTAGCCGAATCACATGAAGACCTACAGATACTGCTTAATAATGTTGACGCGGTAAGTGAAGAATATGGACAATTGCTCAACATAAGGAAGACGAAATACCTATATGATAATAACAAAGACAACTTACGCCATTGCCCATTCGTGAGATAGGTTAGGTAGGTGAGATAGGTTAGGTATGTGTACAGAATCAGCCTATTGAAAGTATAAGAGGATTCGAATAAGAGGTACAGCCATTAATGAAAGCAATGACAGCTCCCAAGAAATACGAATCAGAATCAAACAGGCCAGAAGCACATTTACAAGAATGAAGAGGCTCCTCTGCTGTCGGGACTTAAAGCTTGAGTTAAAAATAAGACTGTTAAGATGGTATATGCTCTCCGTATTATAATACGGGACGGAAGCGTGGACACTGAAGAAAATTGACGTGAGGAGACTGGAGGCATTCGAGATGTGTTGTGTATGCGTACCGAAGAATATAGAAGATCTCATGGCTAGATAGAATAACCAACGTAGAGGTAATGGGACGTATGAATACCTAAGGAAAAAGAAGTACTTCTAACAATTAAGAGAAGAAAACTGAGATATATGCGACTTAAGATGAGAGGAGATAAATATCTAATACTCCAGGCCATTATGCAAGGAAAAATCCAGGGAAAAAGATCCATAGGATAACCCATAACTGAAGAACCTTAGGGAATGGTTTAGACAGTAGTAGCAACGAATTATTTAGAGCCGCGGTCTCAAAAGTAAAAATCGCTCTGATGATCGCCAACCTTCGAAGCGGAGACGGCACCTATAGAAGAAGAATATCTACTAAATTAAAAACGACAAAATTAAAAAATCAGAACATTCTTAAATTGATGAAGCAGTGAAAAATAAAAAATATCTATGAATAACTACATTAAATAATATAAATATAGAATTTGCAAAAAATCTAATAAAATATTGGAATATTTATTTATATTTTTAAAAAATTTGCTATTGCCTACTACAATTAAAAAAAAACATATTGCATAAAAATTATATTCGTTTTAAATCTGTCGAATCTTTTGTGTATAGTTGCTTATTTGTATGTGTATACACTTTGAAGTGAAGCCATTTAGTCATTATTTCCATGTAAAAGGGAGAACATCCTTCTCGGATTTCTGTTACAAAACATTGTAAAACATTTATTGTTGTAAATCGTCGTTCTACTTTATTATGGATCTGTCAACATTTGGTCACGGAACAACACGGTTTAATTTGTCAAACTGCTGCCGTCGACATAGTTGCAACCCTCAGGCCATTAAGGGAAATTGGTTTAAAACTTTCTTTGTTCACAACGAATCCTCCACCAAGTTAAAAGAGATGATTGGTTTTTAATATTTAAGAAACAGGTTTCCAATAATAGTGAGAGAAAACTATTAGCACTGTTTCAATTTATGTAGTAATAAGTATATGCAGTTAATGTGCACAAAAAATTAAAAAAAGTAACAACAATAAGCAACATATTTAAAAAACGAGTTCCCTCTGTAAACAAGTTGATAATAACAATAAAATTATTGTAAATAAGAATTAAATCGGAAGAAAAGAGTTGTTTGAAGATTACAGAAATAATAATATCGAATTCTACCAAAATTGTATATTGACAGCCCAGAAATTATGAAATCAGAGGTAAAACAAGCTATAAAAAATTCTAAAATGAGGAAAGCTTGTGGTCCATGTTATACAACAACTGAGTTGCTGAAGCTAATAGATGGAGGTAACAAAAACGTAGTAGTAAAACTTTTTAATATATATATATCGGTTTTAAAACGTTCTCCTACGTCTTCCGATGCCTAGTCGCCATTCACTTCGGTCCATCCAAAGGTCTTCATCCAATTCTCTTTCTCTCATTTCTCGATTTATGCCTTCTCTCCAACTCAGGCGGGGTCTTCCTCTTTTTCGTCTACCATGAGGGGTCCACGTTAGGATTTGTTTCGGGAGTCGTTCTTCGGACATTCTTTGTACGTGTCCATACCATCTAAGCTGTTTGGTACTAATGTCATCTACTATTGTGTGTTTCACATTCATTATTTCCCTAATTCTGTTGTTGGTTACCCTTTCTAATCTTGATTTTCCTGCTGAGCGCCTCCAGAAATCCATTTCTGTTGCTTCAAGTTTTCTCTTGTATCTTTCTTTTATTTGCCATACTTCACTGCTGTAAGTGATTATACTCTTAACAATTGTATTGTATATTCTATGTTTGTTGTTGTTTGATATTGACTGGTCCCAGAGGATGCTATTAATAAGGGTAATTGCTTTTCTTCCCTGGTTGTTTCTTTCTTCTATCGTCCGGTCTACGCTTCCTTCTTGTGTGATGGTCATACCAAGGTATTTATATGCGTCGCAATGTTTAATAATTTCGCCATTCCCCAGTGTAAGGTCCTGCTGTGTCCCACCGATACACATATATTCGGTCTTCTTTATGTTTATTTCCAAACCACCTTTTTTGTACTCCTCTATTAATTTCCTTGTCATATATTCTATATCATCGTAGTCTTGCGCTAGTACAAGTTGGTCGTCTGCAAATGACAAAGTGTATATTGTATTGTTGCTGATCGGTAATCCCATGTTTTTGCATTTGCGTTTCCAAAGTTTTAGAGTTTGTTCGAGGTAGATCTTAAATAATGTCGGTGAAAGGCAGCACCCTTGTTTTAGGCCTTTGCTAATTTGGAATCCTCTCGATTGCCTGCTTCCAACTTTCACCCTTGATGCAGTTTTGGTATACAATTGTTTCGTCGCTGTTATTAAATTTGCGCTTATATTGGTTTTCTCTAATGCTTCCCATAGTTTGTTTTGTGGGATGCTATCATACGCTTTTCTTAAGTCCACATATAACAGATGCACCTCCTGGTTGACGGCCAGTTTCTTCTCAATAATCTGTGTAATACAAAACAGATGGTCAACCGTTGATCTCCCTGCCCTGAATCCTGCCTGTTCTTCAGCTTCTATATCTTTATATTCGTTTTCGATTTTATTTTTAATCAGTTTTCCGTATATTCGGCTGATCGAGTTCGTTACAGCGATGCCTCTGTAGTTGTCACATTGATCCCGTCTGCCTTTTTTATGTATGGTGGATATCCATGATGTCTTCCATTCTTCTGGGATTTCCGCTCCGTTGATGCATCTTTGAAAGAGTTTAGCCAGGTTTTCATATAATTTTGTTGTGCCATATTTTATTAGTTCAGCTGGTATGTTCCCTGGTCCTGGTGCTTTGTTATTTTTTAAGAACTTACATACTTCTTCTACTTCTTTTGTTGTTACCCGTAATGGTGAGGCTAAGATATTTACATTGCTGGTATCACTGTTATTTAAAAATTCCGCTCTGTCCTCATTTAGGAGTTTTTCAAAATATTCGTCCCATTGATCCGGTGTGATTGCTGATATTATATCTCTTTTCTTTTCCTGTCGTAGCGATTTTAATACTTTCCAACTTTCTGTACTTCTCCGTCCTCCTAAATGTGTGTTAATCATGTTACACTTTTGCTCCCAAGCCTCATTCTTCTTTTGGCATATCATTTTTCGCACTTTAGCTTGGACCCTCTTGTATTCTACCTTATCGGCGTCGGTCCTTGTGTTCAGAAATTTTTTATACTTCTCTCTTTTATTTTTAATCTCTTGTTCTATTTCTTCGTCCCACCAATACGGAGTTTTTCTGTGGTTTTTTATTTGGAGTCCGAGGGCCTCTGTTGCTGCTTCCTGAAGACATGTTTTTATATAATGATAATGCTCTTCATTGCTGGTAAATTGCATGGTTTCTAACTTTTTATCTAATCTACTCCTGTATAAATCCCTCACGCTTTCTTGTTCTAAGCTGTTTAGGTTGTATTTCTTTTCTGTTAATTTTTCTATTTCCGCTGCAGCTTCTTTTAAATCTCTTGCTCTATCTATTCCTATTGTGAGCTTTGTTTTTAATACATGGTGGTCACTGCCGCAAGTGGCTCCTAAATATACCCGCACATCCTGTACAATCAATTTAGTCTTTTGTCTTATGATTGTATAGTCTATGATTGATTTCAGCCCTCGGGTATTTTGTGTCCATGTATATTTATGGATATCTCGGTGTTGGAAGAATCCGTTTGTGATTTTCATATCATTTTGTTCGCATAAGGCTATTAGCCTAGTACCATTGTCATTTATAGCTTCTTCACCATATTGGCCTATGACTTTATTGTGCTGTTTCTTGCCTGTTCTACTGTTTAGGTCCCCCAAGATTATAATTTCTCGTGGATTAAACTTTTTAATGCAATATATAAAACTGGAGCGATTCCCACAGACTGGCTCAAGCCCATCTTTGTCGCAAAACCTAAAAACAAAATGCCAGAGAATGCTCACAATATCGATTAATTATCTTAATGACCTACACTTTTAAAATTTACTAAGAATACTTCACAAATGTATTAGACGCAAATGCGAAGAAGATCGCGAAGATACCCAATTTGGTTTTAGAAATCTCGCACTTTTTGCACTAGATATCCTATTACAAAAATGCCGTGATCAAAGAAAATATGTACTTGCATGCTTCGTGGACTTCGAAAAGGCATTCGATGAAGTACAGCAAGAAAAATTAATGCAGATGCTAAAAAATATAGGAATAGATGACAAAGATATTCGTGTGAATAAGAATTTGTACTAGAATCAAACCGCTATTGTAAAAATTGAAGATAACTACAGAAACGAAATCTCCATACAACGAGGAGTCAACAAGGTTGCATTTTGTCGCCAAAATTGTTTAATATTTACTCGGATCCCTGATATTCGCACTCGCACTACTTGGGAAAGGGTTAATTCCGTTGGTGATGAATACGGCCTGAGCCTAACTTCAAGAAGACAAAATGGATGCTGATAAGCCAAAGACGGCAACTTGCTCGTCAGTTACGGATAAACGACATATTAATTGACCATGTAGAATCTTATGTATAACTTGGCACCAGGGCCGTAACTACGATGTTGGGGGCCCCTGTCGGGGGCCTGGGGGTTTACACACCAGCGGCACGGGGGTGGAGGTCAGGAAAAGTGTTTGATATTTAACCCCTTGAAAACGCATTTTAATGCATTCCATGACAGGAGTTTCTTTATGGTCAGAAAATAACCAGCAAGGAATACACTAAACGCTATCATTTATTTTATAGCACAACTAATTTCGTCTTAGCTTCATTCCACCCTTAGTGGTGAAGGTGAAAAAGTGGTTTGAGGAACATCTAACATCTACCCGATTGATCTTTATCTCTTGGGAAAGGTCCATCATGCTGAAAAGGTTTTGCCTGGATTTGCCTGGCTAAGTTTTCGCTTTAGATCTCAGGTTACGTTCATGCACAGTTCTTGAGAAAACATCGCACAAGCTTACTTCGTTATCTGTAGAGGTTGGTTTTAAAGTCGGAATGGCATCTTCACTACGACCAGACTCTTTAGTAATTGATTCTGCTTGCAGATCAAGCAGATTTTGATCATTTTCTTTAAAGTTATGGCAAATTTCTACTTTATGGTTTTCAGATTTCGCTAATGCATCCTTCAATTCTTTATATCTTTACGAAAGGTCTCGGGAGCCCCAGCTTAGCCCGGGTCCCTCTTCCAATGGCATTTTACGTTTTATTACGCCGAAATAACTCATTTCCTAAGTAATAATTTAAATTTTTATGTTAAGGTCTCGGGGGGCCCAGATTAGCTCATGCCTCAGGGGCCCCTATTCTGTTCCAATTGAATTTTAGTCGAAAAGACCAATTCCCCCGGTGAAAAATTAAAAATTTATGATGAAGTCTAGGGTGCCCCTGTAAGGTCATTTTAAAATTGTGTCATTTGAAAATATTTCGTTGGGATCGGCTTTTAAAATACATATTTTTATTTTTCTCGTTAAAATCTATGCACGGCAAACTAAAAGGGGCAACTGCGGGGCCCCTCTTGGCCGGGGGCCCCGGGGCACTGCCCCGATTGCCCCAATGGTAGTTACGGCCCTGCTTGGCACCAACGTAAATGCAAAATGGGAACAGGGCACAGAAATTAAGGCGAGAATAGAACGAGCTAGAGCAGCATTTAACAATATGAAAAACGTCCTCATTAGCAAGGATTTATCTCTTCCCCTAAGACTACATCTAGTTAAATGCTACATTTTTCCCATCTTACTGTATGGTGTGGAGGTCTGGACGCTGACAGAGACGCTCACGAAAAACTAGAAGCATTCGAAATGTGGGTGTACCAACGCATTCTTCGTATATCCTGGACCGAACATGTCACCAACATAGAGGTAATCCACATAATCGGAAAAAAGAAAGAAATCGTGAGCACGATTAAACAAAAGAAACTTGAATATCTGGGCCACTATTGAGACACGATAAGTACCGTCTACTGCAATTGATTGTCCAGGGAAAAATAGATAGCAAGCGAGGGCCAGGCAGGAGAAGACACTCGTGGCTCCAAAATCTGCGGAAGTGGTTCGGGCTCACATCAGTCGAACTATTCAGAAGTGCCGCAAGCAAAATCAGAATTGCCATGTTAATGGCCAACGCTCGCAACGGACAAGGCACTTGAAGAAGACGAAGAAGAAGAAGAAGACTACTTGAGAGACAGCCATATGGAAAGAAAATCTAGAGGGAACTACTTAATTTAATTAGATACGCCGACGATACAGTGATTCTGTTAGAAAATATTGAAGGTCTCCAAATTCTGCTTGATCTTATTCACGAAGTAGGAGAGGGAGAAATGGGCATTAAAATAAACTCAAACAAAACCAGGTTTTTAGTCTTTAGTCGTAACCCACATCCAGATGGAGAGCTTCATTTAAATGGAGTCCAAATTGAAAAAGTTCACAAAATGACATATTTGGGAACTGTTATAACGTACAGTTTGTCAAATATACGGTGATACTTGGCGCTATTGATATTAGGCTCCACCTATGATGCGCAGTCAACAGAAACACAATTCACCAAATGCGTTCCCACTTATTTTTCTACGCAAGTTGACAAAATCGCTAAGTATCAAGTATCACCGTATATTTGACAAGCTGTACCAATGAGATCCAGACATAGAAATAAAACGTAGAATAGTTATGACTAAAACTACTTTTATTATGAAATGAAGTCATTTCTTTAACTAAGGGAAATGAATTTCTTTAACTAAGTCAGTTTATAACTAAGATAAGAAATATTTAAGGGCTATGTTTGGTGTGTACTTTTGTATGATGTAGAAGTGTGGACACTAAACCTATCGATCATGAAAGGAATTGAAGCATTGGAATTGTACATTGCTGAAGATACCTTGGACAGCAAGATAAACGAATGAGGAAATATTAAGGAGGCTTAATAAAGTTACAAGGCGTTTGTAACGTTACAAGGAAACACTAGAAAATGTCTTACATGGGACATATAGTGAGGGGAAATCGATATAAACTACTGCAGCTGATTATTAAAGGCAAAATAGAGAGCCGTAGAAGTAAGTGTAGGAAGAACACACGTTTCTTGGTTAAAAAACATTAGTGAATGGACTAATATCAAAATGCAGGACAATTATTACCCCATGTTGCAGTATATCTGTTATAGTCAAAGCCCGAATTTCAGGCACTCCTAGGTTTGACTAGGCAATCCTCAGGTCTGACTGACGGTCTTAGTCAAAGCCCGAAATAAATTACAGTTTCGGCCTTTGACTAGTCAAACCTAGGAGAGACTAAGTTGGTCAGGCAAAGGTCGAAATTTAATTTTATGAAATCGGGGTTTGACTAGTCAAACCCCGATCAGCTATTAAAATTTCGTAATTTGTTAGATTAGGTTTAATAAAACGTCATTTTTTAATTGTAATATTTATTATTTTTATATTGTCGTAATTAAAATAAAAAAATAGAGTTTATTCTCACATATTGATGTTGAGGCATTATGGGATTTAGAGTTACACAATAGGTTAGACCAGTGGCTTTCAATTTTTTTGAGTGATGTACATGTACCTACCACAAAATTCTTATAATTATTTTTGGTACCACCTAACTAAAATACCTATGGCGGTAGTTAATCTAATTAACTATAAATATGATAAATCTTTGCTGTTTTTGCGTTTTGTGTACCACTGCACATAATGATATGTACCACCATTGGTACATGTACCACAGATTGAGAAGTCCTGCGCTAGACCTTTTACACTTACATAATTTTGAAGAGCAATTCTTATTGCAGTAGAATTTTATAAAGCCTTGTCCCCCAAATTTAGATCTTTTGTACTAATTTCTCTTAGAGACAGAACGTCTTCGAAATTAAGAAAATTTTCTTTGCATTCTCTTATTTGTTGAAAAAAGTGTGTTTATTGTTCATTATTTCGTACCAACTCTACATAAACCGTCAACTGTTTTATCTTGTATGATACCCAAAATATTTAGAGTATCTCCTTTAGCTCTATCAAAGCTGGGAATAGGTATGGTTAAAGTTTCTCTGATCGAAATTGGAGGAATTTTTTTTCACTTAATCGTTTCGTAGCATTGGCTTGGGCATAAAGACCTTCAAACGCCTTTCCCTTTATTTATTTTAATCTTTTCTGTCTTTGCACAACCCATGTCTATACCATCTGATTACAAATTATGCTCGAATATGCGTCAGAGCTCTCTTTTTGGCAAATACAACAAACCACACCTGAAGAAGTAATCTGAATTGTTTGACAATTTTCTTCCTCCACTAGTGACGACGCGACGCGACGCGCGACGGTCCAGGGCCTTCGTTAGTACTATGGTGATCCTTACTTTTGATAGTGCTCAGCCTACAGGTGGGTTGACATTACGAGTGTATTACATTTATGCAATGCATAGATACAAATGTACCTACTGCTTGAGTTTGAAAATAGATAATAAAATATCTGACAATAGCACGGGCAAAATACGTAAGCGTCACCCGCCTTAATGCTATGAAACAATTAAGTGAAAAAAATTTCCTGCAATTTCGAATGGAAAAACTGTAACAATATATACCTATCCTTGGCTTTGATAGAGCCAAAGAAGGTACTCGAAATATTTTGGGTATCATAAAAGATAAAACAATTGACGGTTCATATAGAGTTTGTACGAAATAGGGAACAATAAACACATTTTTTTCAAGAAATCGAATAAGAGAATGCAAAGAGAATTTTCTTAATTGTCTCTAAGAAAAATTAGTACAAAAGATTCTGAATTTGGAGGACAAGACTTTATAAAATGCTACTGCAATAAGAAATGCTCTTCAAAACTATGTGTAAAAGGTCTAATGTATTGTGTAACTCTAAATGCCTTAATGCGTCAACATCAACATGTGAGAATAAACACTAATATAAAAAAAAAATTATTTCGACAATATAAGAATAAAATTAAACAAAAAAATTTAAAAATGACGTTTTATTAAACCTAATCTAACAAATTACGACATTTTAATAGCTGATCGGGGTTTGACTAGTCAAACCCCGATTTCATAAAATTAAATTTCGACCTTTGCCTGACCAACTTAGTCTCTCCTAGGTTTGACTAGTCAAAGGCCGAAACTGTAATTTATTTCGGGCTTTGACTAAGACCGTCAGTCAGACCTGAGGATTGCCTAGTCAAACCTAGGAGTGCCTGAAATTCGGGCTTTGACTATAACATATCGATAAAACTTCGCAATAGTGATCGCCTACGTCGGATAATCCTGATAGTGAAGAAGCAGTGATATATGTTTTCTCCTCGGTCATAATTTGTCAATGTAATGATTCCTAAAAAATTTTAAATAATACATAGAAAGAAGAAAGTTTATACTCTTGACGCAGAATATTTATTCTGAAACACTAACTTCTTATGGGGGTTTTAGTGTATGGTATCTTATGGTATTTTCTTTCTATAACAAGTGACAAAATAAATATTCCATAATTTTTAAGTTTGCGAAAATTTATAGATTGCTACGCAAAACTGTCAGTGTCACATTTAACTACAGCGTCCTCCGAATCGAATTAGCGTGCCCAAAAACAGTTAACTACCCTACTTAAAACCGTAGGCGCAAAATCTCGGGCCAATGCTTTTTAAATGAATTCATTTTTTCGCATCCTGAAAAACAAATACTGAAAAACTGTAAAAACACAAAATGAAAGATTACATTATAACCGAGTAGAGGGCCGAAAGTCTCTTATAATAAACAAAAAGTTTCTTTTAAATGAGATATTTAAAATGAAATATTACACCCAATTTTCTCTTCCTTAGTACCCCTGTAACTTATTAAAATAATCATTATAGAATTTACAGAGACTTTTGGCACTCTACGCCAGTCAATGGAAGCAAAAATAGGATATTAACGATATTACCTCCGAATTCTATCCTACTGCATGGATTTTAATGAAATTTTGTGAATAGCCTCTACTTATCTTCTAATTCAAAGTCTACCATATGCCGATGTGAGGGTGGTTCCACCCCTTTTCGGGGGTGGAAAATTTTTCGATTAAAATACCCACGGAAGTCGCTATAAACCTAATTCTAAACAAAAACTGTTCTATATATTTTTTTTTGAAAACTCAATACTTTTTGAGTTATTCGTGGTTGAAAATTTGCCATTTTTAACCACGCAACCCAGTTTTTTGCGAATACCTTAAAAACTATGCATCTCACTAAAAAAACTATATAAACAATTTTTGTAGCTTATAAGAAAACAAAGAGATTCGTTTCATAATAAGTCTTCTAGTTATAATACAAAACGAGATATGATAGGTGAGAAGAGTTTGTTATTTTGGTGCATGCTCAAATCGGTGTATTCAACTTGAAATAACAGAGAAACGGTCGATTGTAGATGTATAATGCCACCAATACCTTTTGTAGTGCTTAAAAAGACCTTTAAAATAAACAATATTAAATGTCGATAACATTCAAACTAAGCGAGATATGCTGCAAAAAAATTGATGACTAATGTATTTTAAGAAAAAATGAGAAGTATATTTAACCCCTCATCTACCAGAATTTAAGTGCATCGTTTTTCTTCTATTATCCCTTTTATTATAATGTTATCTCTATGTTCAAAATGTTGGACGGGCTTAAAATGAATGGTTTTTGAAAAATAAATAAGATCAATTTATAAAGCGCCCTTTTAAATTTTCTTAAAAAGCTTCCTTTTTCTCCCTGTAACTTGAAAACAATAAGAGATACAGTAATGAAAAACAAAAACATAATTTTTATCTAAAAATCCCTACATTTTTGTTTGTTATCTTTTTTTCGTATTACTTATCATTTTCGAGTTACATGGAGAAAAAGGAAGATTTTTAAGAAAATTTAAAAATGCGCTCAATAATTTGATCTTTTTTTTTTCAAAAACCATTCATTTTAAACCCGTCCAACTTTTTGAGCATAAAAATAATACTATAATAAAGAGTATTGTAGAAGGAAAACGATGTATTTAATTCTGATGGATTAGGGGTTAAAATATACCTCCCATTTTTGCAATTTTTTTTAAAATACATTAGTCATCAATATTTGCAGCATATCTCGTTTAGGTTGAATGTAATCGACATTTAATATTGCTCATTTTAAAGTTCTTTTCAAGCGCTCTAAAAGGTATTGGTAGTATTATACACCTTAAATCGACCGTTTCGCTGTTATTTCAAGTAGAATACACCGATTTGAGCATGCACCAAAAAAACAAACTCCTCACCTACCATATCTCTGTTGTATTATAACTAGAAGATTTACGAAGGAACGAGTCTCTTTATTTTTTTATAAGCTAAAAAAATATTTTAAATAGTTTTTTTGTTAGATGCATAGTTATAAAGGGGAATGCATAGAATAAGGTTAAAAAATATACAAAGAAACGAGTAAGTTCGTAGACAACGGGAGTGGTGGAGGATATTGTCGAACGTATTACAAGGCAAAAATGGAGATGGCGGGACATGTTGCAAGAATGAAAGACGACAGTTGGACAAAAAAATTGCTTGAGAGAAGACCACAAGCAGACAAGCAAAGCCGGGGAAGACAACAACGTGATGCACCGACGATCTTAAAAAAATTATGACGAATTGGACAGCAGAGGCGCAGAACAACAGAAGAGAAGAAGATGTAAACATCGGAAGGAGGCCTATGTTCAACAATGGACAAATCAGGGCTGATTGATGATGAGTGTATGCTAATAATGTGTGGTACCAAATAGGTACATTCCATTGAATCTAAGAGGAAAATTCTATAAAATTGCGTAAAAATCAGCGATTATGTACATAACTGTATGTTGAACATTGAAAAAGAAAATGGAATAACGAATGTGGCCAAAAAGGATAAATATATTAGGGGAAGTCTAGGTGTGGCTCTAACTAATGCCAAAATGAGGGCATGTTTAGCGTTGCGATGCTAGTCATCCAAGACAATGTATTTCTGAAGTTCCTGGAGGAAGACAAAAAAAGACTGGAAGGGAGGTATGTCTGCGAATGGGATTGATATTGGTTTGGGCCAAGATAGAAACCTATGGAAAAATGTAATTAAGAACTCAAGAAATGGTTATAAAAAGTACCTATTGTGTAAGTTTTTTTAGAAAAAAATTTAAGTAATTTTTATAAGATTCTCCAGATGAGATTCATACTTTTTTTTCTCTGGAAGCCGTCCATTATAAAGCGGCCGTACTTCAGCCAATCGGTTTATTGTATATTTTCCATTCCCTCACGATACCTATTCTAGAATTCTGGAGCCCTATATTAGCTTACACAGATCCAGTGGATAGGTACCACATATTTATGGAGTCACTCGGTTGTTTTCCAAAAGTATTTTTCGTCTGCGATGGCATTCCTCGCAGTCATGCAAGATATTGTTGACTGTTTTAGGTTCTTTGCTACAGGCTCTAAAGCTCAAGTCTTCATGAAACAATCCCATTGCATATCCAGAGGAAGCCTGTTCTGTCACAAATGGTTCTGTAGTTTTGTATGCGTTTACGTAAAACCCACAGTATATCTTCTTCATTAATCACATGATGCACGGTATATGTGGTTATTGCTGTCAATACGTGATTCATAAGTTCACGAACATCGTTCAGTTTGCATGTTTTATTGTATCTAGCCACTTATCCTCTAGTGATGTTGATTATAGTTACTTTCGAGTATTCGTTACAAATCGTTACATTTGTCGTTGTCTACTTTGATTACTTTTGTATTTGAGTACAGGTAATCATATCGAAAATCGTATTTCTCAGTAGTTAGGTTGTAGATATTCGTTACTCGCTCTGATACGATTGGTACGAAATGATCAGAGTAATCAAAGTAGATACAATAGTCGTTACTCGCTCTGATACGATTGGTACGAAGTAACGAAGTAATCAGAGTAATCAAAGTAGATACAATAGTCGCTACTCGCTCTGATACGATTGGTACGAAGTAATCAGAGTAATCAAAGTAATCAAAGTAGATACAATAGTCGTTACTCGCTCTGATACGATTGGTACAAAGTAACGAAGTAATCAGAGTAATCAAAGTACCGATTTGTCTCCCTCTATAGTAATCATTACTTTCGGTATTCGTAAGTAACGAGTACTTTGTAACGAATAGTTACTTTTTCAACATCACTAATAGCCTCTCATTTGTGCCCACAATGATTCGACAGCATTTAATTCAGAGTGGTGGGAAGAAAAATGAAGCACTTTTATCCCACGAGATTTAGCCAAAGAACAACGAACGACGTTCTCTGATGTAGCTATTTCATCGATATTTTTTTAAGGTCTTACGATCTGACATCCACTTTATGAACTGAAACTATGACGGTCAAAGTCTGATGGAAAAATTTCTGCGATAATATGAATCATTTGCTAAGTATTATAGATAATTATGTTTCGAGTGACTATTCAAGCAATACGAGATGTTGGTTGTGAGGCTAGAACTTCGTTAATATATACATGTTGCAGAAGCGTACACTGAGAAAAACGCCCAAAAATGATAATACACAATAATTTAAAAGAAATAAGCAGATAATCGATCACTAACCTATTTTTGTGACTCAGGTACCAGTGACCCAGAGTCACTGATGCCTTATTACAAAATTACCTAAATATAGTTAGTCCAGAAAGCCACTGCGCATCCGCTAGGAAAAATATTCTAATTCGGATTTTTTGCACAATGTTACTCAAAAAGGACCCCTTTTAACAAATTTGCATGTTGCCAGGACCAAAAGTTGGTCAAAAATTTTTTAAACGTTTTTTTTTTGTTTTTTTCCTAAAATTATTTTTTTTGCATGGAACAAATTTTTTTTAGGTTTTTTGGATCATTCCAAACAGAAAAGGTCTTTAGTGACTTTTCTCTAAAGTTGATAGTTTTTGACATATAAGCGATTAAAAATTGAAAAACTGCGAAATCGGCCATTTTTAACCCTCAAAAACTATGTGAAAAACTGAAAATTTGAATGTTGCCAAGGTAGGTAGATATTCTTTCAACATCGACTGATGAAATCCTGAAGAGTTTTTTGCAATACAATATTCAAAACTCCTTTGTTTTTTAATTGCTAATCAAGCGTGCGCGACACTATTTTCCACCGTTGCATGTGTATGCAGTATGGTGCAAATGAAAGGAATAAATTCGTTATTTCGTAAACCGGCGACTTTAAGGAAAGATCCCGAAACAGGTCGATTTTTATTTTTAAGTTATGATATTGTGACAAATATGGTTTACTAGTGACGTCATCCATCTGGGCGTGATGACGTAATCGATGATTTTTTAAATGAGAATAGGGGTCGTGTGCTAGCTTATTTGAAATGTTCTTCAATTCTCTATTCAGTAATATAAACATTTATATAATTATTTATACAGGGTGTCAAATAATTTAATTTTTTTGTCAATTTGCCAAATGATTTAATTTAATAAAAAAATTTTGGACACCCTGTATAAATAATTATGTACATGTTTATATTACTGAATAGAGAATTGAAGAAACTTTCAAATGAGCCAGCACACGACCCGTATTCTTATTTAAAAAAATCATCGATTACGTCATCACGCCCAGATGGATGACGTCACTAGTATACTATATATGCCACAATATCATAACTTAAAAATAAAAACCGACCTGTTTTGGGATTTTTCCTTACAGTCACAGGTTTACGAAATAACGAATTTATTCCTTTCATTTGCACCATAGTTTATACACATGCAACGGTGGAAAATAGTGTCGCGCACGCTTGATTGGCAATTAAAAAACAAAGGGGTTTTGATATTGTATTGCAAAAAACTCTTCGGGATTTCATCAATCGATGTTTAAAGAATATCTACCTACCTTGGCAACATTCAAATTTTCAGTTTTTCACATAGTTTTTGAGGGATAAAAATGGCCGATTTCGCAATTTTTCAATTTTTAATCGCTTATATGTCAAAAACTATCAACTTTAGAGAAAAGTCACTAAAGGCCTTTTCTGTCTGGAATGATCCAAAAAACCTAAAAAAATTTTGTTCCATGCAAAAAAAATAATTTTAGGAAAAAAACAAAAAAAACGTTTAAAAAATTTTTGACCAACTTTTGGTCCTGGCAACATGCAAATTTGTTAAAAGGGGTCCTTTTTAAGTAAGATTGCGCAAAAAATCCGAATTAGAATATTTTTCCTAGCGGATGCGCAGTGGCTTTCTGGACTAAGTATGTAACTTGAAAATCGAATATGAATGGCATGCTCAATTTCAGTGAAGATTCATGTCTAGAAGAAAAGTCATAAGATAAGTGCAGTATTAAATTTTTTTTCCTACTAAGGTCTTATATACTAAGGACCGGGAAGATTTTTCATCTTTCTCATGACTGAGTTTTTCTTTTCTTTTGCATATTGGCTGTATGCTTTTATTTCTAATAGCGTTTATAATGCCGATGCCGAATATAAAAGACAAGAATGGAAACGTACTAACAGAATAAAAACAAATAATGGAAAGATGGAGAGAACATTTCATAGGGCTAACACATGCAGACATGGCCAAAATAGTGGAGATACAGATACAAGAAAGGAATGAAAAACAAAAAGTGGAATCCATAACAAGAGAAGAATTAGAGAAAGCAATAGAAAGAGTAAAATTAGGCAAAGCACCAGGCAAGGATCATATCACCCCGGAAACGATACAATTTATGGGAATAAAGGGAATGGACAGCATGAAAGAACTAATGAATGATATCATAAGTAGAGCCGAAACACCAAACGACTGGAAGAAATACATTATATTACCAATACACAATATATTCGCATGAATAATAGAGACAAGAATAAAAACTCAAATAGAAACAACTATGGAAGATACACAGTGTGGATTCAAGAAGGACAGAACTACGCAAGACCTATTCACAATAAGACAACTAAGTGAGAAGGTAATCAATAATAATAGAGAGAATAGAGATATATGCTTCATCGACCTGGAAAAGTCGTTCGACACTATCCGAAGATAGGACGTATGGAAGACATTAAAAGTAAGGGAAGTCGACAGACACATAATAGAAATAATAAAGGATATGTACAAAAATAATACAAATACAGTAAAACCAATAACGAGGAATGCAGAGAATTTACTACAAATCAAGGCGTCAAACAGGGACGTGTGTTTAGTCCACTGCTATTCTGAGTGGTACTGAATGACGTAATAAAATAAAGAAAATAATGAGAAACTAACATTAGTTTACTGGCAAATGAAACAGACTCAACTATCGGAGCTACTATTTGCAGACGACATAGTATTGATAGCAAAAAACAGAGAAGACCTACAGAACAATCTTGAAATCCTAGAAGAAGAACTATCAAACATAAATATGAAAATTAATACAGAGAAAACAAAAACAATGATAATTTCAAATACTAGGAAGACACACGCAATAGAATTGGACGGGAAACAACTAGAGAAAGTTGATTATTTTAAATACCGAGGAGTTTTAATTGGATCAAATGCTAAACAAGACATGGAAATAAACGATAGAATGGGACGAACAGGAAGCTTATTAAACATCACGAAAACAACATTTTTGGGGAAAAAGAGATACCGGAGAAAGTAAAAACGACAGTCGTTAGATCTGTATATAGTTAGACCATCAATCATGTATAATAGCGAGATATGGACATTGACGGGGAGACAAAATCCAGAGTCAACGCTATGGAAATGAGGTTCCTGAGGAAAACAAAACGAGTGTTCGAAACGACAGTGCAGGGGAAAATCAAAAGCGGAAGACCAAGAGATAATAAGGTAGATGAAATCAGGAAAGTAGTCGAGAAGAATGGATTGACATTGGAAAGTGCAAGAAACCTAACACAAGATCGGAAAGCAAGGAGACCACAATGCCAAACTCAATTCCACCAGCCTAACACCTAAAGGTAGAAAGGCTTAGGGAGTAAGTAAGTTAAGCGTTTTTAAATCTGTGCTCATGCAATTTAGTCATATCATAAATATGTATCTATAATCAAAAGCTATCTTTGTATTTACTTGCGAAAAATATTTCTATTTAAAGATTTCCCTCTTTAGAAATTATGATTATCTCACGTTGTATAATGGCCTAAGATTAGGTAGGTAGTTAAAAAGATTTCTCGTTGCTGGTCGAAGTACTAATTTGCAAAAGCTAAACTGCATTCAAAGGGCAATAAATAGCCAATAAATCCATAAAACTAGTTCAACGAACACAAGTAATAATATTGTGCAGTAAATTTTATTTATTTATTGGTACAATATAAGAATTACAAGCCCTAATAACTAGCAGCTACCGTGACGATTAAACCTGAGAGCTGAGAGGTCAGTGGCGTATGTTCAGTAACAGTAGTAGGTACTTACTAAACAAATAACTACTTGAAAGAATCACAAAACATTTATTTAAAGCAACTATATGACACACGACTAATACACATAAAATATAAAATGAAAATAATATATTCAAGAAATAATGGAGTCAGAGACAAAGGCAACCATAATTCAAAAGGAACTATTAGAAAATACTAGCGCAATTTAAAATATGAAGAATAAATATACGGCACATAACCAAATCTGTAGTAAATAAGAACTTCTCATATTCTTATTCTTCTTAAATTTGCCCTCTCCTCCATGGAGGTTTCTTCTTCTTCATGTACCTTGTCCGTTCCGAACGTTGGCAATTATATACTAAATAGTTAGACAGATGACAATCCGAACCATTGCCGCAAGTTTTGGAGCAATGGGTGTCTTCTTCTCCCTGGCCCTGGACCCCTTGTGCTGTCTATTTTCCCTTAAATGATCAGCTGTAGTACTCTATATTTATCGTGCCTCATAACGTTACCCAAGTATTCCAACTTTATTTTCTTTATAGTTATTCAAACTTTAAAGAGGGTAAACCCTGTAGTTGGCTGTATACCTTCGATAAAACAACATGGAATGAAGTAAACACTTCTGTTGTATATATAGGTATATGAATCTATTAAAACTCTTAAAATTTATCCACAAGGGAGTGGAAGTACAAAACGTTTTCGGTCAAGCTGACCATCATCAGTGTAAATGTCCAGTCTACAAGTGTACAAGTAATTGTAACTAGCCACTTCAATAGGTGTAAAAACCTCTAAATTACAATATTGTTACATTATATATTAAAAAGTAATCGACATTGAGTCTATACCTTAAAATCTTAAGACATCAACTCAATGTCGGTTACTTTTTAATATACAATGTAATTTAGAGGTTGTTACACCTATTGAAGTGGGTAGTTACAATTACTTGTACACTGGAAGTTTACACTGAGGATGGTCAGTTTGACCGAAAACGTTTTGTACTTCCCTTCCCTTATGGATAAATTTTAAGAATTTTAATAAATTCATATACCTTATACAACAGGTGTGTTTACTTCATTCCACGTTGTTACTAGTTATTCCTACCTCTCTCTCTTTACCTATCCGAGAGACTATTATTGTATCGTCTACATAGCAGATTATTTTAAGTTTTTCTCCCATTTGGTATCCTTTTTTAGTTCTTACTTCTTTTATTATTTCATCCATGATCAAGTTGAACAATTAAGGACCGGGAATCTCCATGTCTTATAACTTTGCCAGCTTCAATTGGATTAGTTAGTTTATATTCTACTTTTACTTTTATTGTGTTGTTCTGGTAGATGTTTTCGATTGTTTTGTTTATATTCCTAGAGGTACCTCTCTTGTGTATAACAAATGGATAACGTCCTTTAATTTGTCCCTGCCAAATGCTTTCTTAAAGTCCACGATTTCTCTTGAACTTGCCTCATTCTAAATATAGCGTCGGTGCATAACCTTCTCGACATAAAACCTAGTTGTTCTTTTGCTAATGTTATAATTTACTAGTATGTACATACTCTATGATTCATCTGCATCCTTGAGCACTCCACATAGAATGCTCAAGGATGTGATGTTTTCCGTTTGTTCCCACCACTTGTAAAATAGGAATTCCTGATTCTAGCATTTCCGTCACCTTCCAAAATCAAACAGTGTAGAGTTAGTATGGTATAGTTAGACCCAAACCCAGACATCCAAAGTGAAAGTTATCCTCCAACACCAAATTGTTCTATATCGTCCATATAATGTTCAGAAAAAAGTCACACCATTTTGAGCGTCGGGTTTGGGGGGAGAGGGGGGAGAAATCTGTAAATTCGCAGTTTTTTATGTTTTTCGTCAATATTTCTAAATTAAATTTGAAATAAAAAATGCCCTATGCATAACCCTTCTAAAATGAACGGTTCCAAAGTTACGGAGGTAGTATAGTAAAATTGGCCCAAAAAAAGGTCTAACCGAGACATCCAAAGTAAAAATTTTCCTTCAACACCAAATTGTTCTATATGGTCCACATATTGTTTAGTAAAAAGTTACACCATTTTGAGCGTCCGGTTTGGGGGGGGGGGAGATGAAGGAGAAGTCGGTAAGTTAGTAGTTTTTTTACGTTTTTCGTCAATATTTCTAAAACTATGCTTTAGTCTATAGAATGTTCTATAGAAAAATGTTCTACATAAAATTTAAAACAAAAAAAGTTCTATACATAATTGTTATAAAATCAACGGTTCCAGAGTTACGGATGGTGAAAAGTGGAGGTTTTCGATACTTTTTACATTTACCGATTTCTCCCCCCTCTCCCCCCCAAACCCGACGCTCAAAATGGTGTGACTTTTTTCTGAACATTATGTGGACCATATAGAACAATTTGGTGTTGGAGGATAACTTTCACTTTGGATGTCTGGGTTTTTGGTATAGTTATACCATACATTGCCCAAAAAAATATAAAAAGTATCGAAAACCTCGACTTTTCACCCTCCGTAACTCTGGAACCGTTGATGTTATAACAATTATGTATACAAGATTTTTTGTTTTGAATTTCATGTAGAACATTTGTGTATATAACATTGTTTACGCTAAAGCATAGTTTTAGAAATATTGACGAAAAACGTAAAAAAAAACTACTAATTTACCGACTTCTTTTTACTGAACAATATGTGGACCAGACAGAACAATTTGGTGTTGGAGGAAAACTTTTACTTTGAATGTTTGGGTTAGGCCTTTTTTGGACCAGTTATACTATACTACCTCCGTAACTTTGGAACCATGCATTTTAGAAAGATTATGCATATGACCTTTTTTATTTCAAATTTAATGTAGAACAATTTTGTATAGAGGGTTGTTCATGCTAAACCGCATAGTTTTAGAAATATTGACGAAAAACGTAAAAAACTACGAATTTACCCATTTATCCCCCCTCTCCTCCCCAAACCCGACGCTCAAAATGGTGTAACTTTTTTCTGGATATTGTGTGGACCATATAGAACAATTTGTTGTTGAAGGATAACTTTCACTTTGAATGTCTGGGTTAGGCCATCTTTTGGATCAACTATGCTATACTAAGTACATTTTTTGAAGTGATTTGCATAGCCATAGCTATATTGTTTTTTTTTGCTTTTACACTTCCTCCTGATCGCAAAAGTCAATAATTGAGACCTGTATATAATTAAAATGTTGTTGTTGCTTTCTGATCAAAATGTTCAACGTAAAGCCACAAGACTGGCATTTGGCCGTGTAAGACCTAATTATGAAGACAGACTATCCTTGGCTCATCTAACAACATTTGAACATCGACGTCTTCGAGGTGACCTAATTATATCCTTCCGTATTTTAAAATATAATTTTGGAAACCTTAACACAATATTTACGCTAAATCTAGACGAACGATTAAGAGGTCATCGATATAAATTAAAGAGGGAACAGACGACAACAAGATCCAGAATGAACTTTTTACCAAACAGAATATTTAACATCTGGAATAACTTAGATGAAGACACCATATCGGCAACTAGTGTTAACATTTTTAAAAATAGACTTGATAATTCTTTATTTTCTTTGCAAGACTAAATAATTTTAGGACGGCATTATTTATTGTTTCAAAATTTTGTTTGAAATTGTAATCTTTAAAATTTTTATTAGTTTTATAACGATATTTTTCTTTGTTTTGAACATTATGGGAGCTTTACAGGATTGAATTGTTTTAGGGCGACATTGTTTTATTGTTTCAATATTTTTATTTGATGTTTGTTAATTTTTAACTTTATTCTTAATTTGTATTAGTTGTAAAATGATATTTCTCTTTGTTTTTGGGCATAATAGGAGCTCGCTCCTCTGCCCTTATTTGATTTATAATAATAATAATAATAATAATAATTTTGTGTATAAATTACTTTCTATTCTATTGAAATAAATTTACAGAATTCACAAGGGGTTTCATCAAAAACAGGAATATACTAAACAAGATGCATACTGATAGACGACACGGTTAGAAGGAGCCGTATGATTTACGCAATGTTAACTGGGGGATACAGTATCTTTTCTCCTTCGTAAGGACATGGTGACATCATGTGATTTTTTGACTATTTTTATCCAATTATATCTCTTTGTGCGTGTTATTTTGCTTGGGAAAATAAGTAACCAGTAGTGACCTTTATTTACTCCGACCGTCATTCTGGAGATCTTCCTTTGGATCTTGTGCCCGCTACGTTGCTTTTATCATTCGTTAAATACCTTCTCTTTTGACACTAATCATCTCAAATTTCAAGTAACTTTCCTTAACATATCCGGTATTCCAGTTCGTCTATTACTATTGATTTTTAGCTAGGTATGCCAGATATAGGGATGCCACATGAGAGTCTTCAAAACATATTTTATCTTGATCGCACTATTTTCATTCCCGTCAGGGATTTCATGTTTTTGTTCCCAATTCTGACGATTTTTTCGCAGCAATTTCATTCCCTTTCCTCTAACATGCTATAAGTAAGTACTTTATTTCTTTTTTTTAACGATATTTTCTTCTTCTTCTTGCAGTACCGTCTCCTATCGGAGGTTGGTTGACAGCAATCTTAACTTTGTTGGCTGCAGCTCTGAACAACTGTATTGAACTGCACCCATACCACTCTCTTAAATTTCGCAACCAAGAAATCCTCCTACGTCCCACATTTCTCTTTCCCGAGATTTTTCCTTGGATAATGAGTCTTAGCAGAGAGTACTTTTCTCCTCTCATTATGTGGCCTAGATATTCCAGTTTTTTCGTTTGTATGGTTTTTATGACTTCGCATTCCTTCCCCATCTTCAGCAGAACATCTTGATTTCGATGGCTTAACTTGCAAATCGGCTAACTCCATTTAGTTAACTCCAATCGGTTAACTTCCATATAACTTTTTGTAAGCAATATCCTAGTTATAACATAATATGTTGATGATGGAGTTGTCCATTTTTAACGTAACTATTTACTATGTGAATTGAGGAGTTACCTAATATACCAACTCTGTGATTTTAAGAAGTTTTTTTGTGTTCCTGTAAAGATTTAGAAAACGGAGTTAGCCGCTGTGCAAGTTAAGCCATCGATTTGTTACTCTTTCTGTCCATGGTATTTTCCACATTCTCCTGTAACACCACATCTCGAATGCCTCAATGTTTTTGATGTTTGTCTTTTTCAGCGTCCAAGCTTCCATGCCGTACAGCAGAACGGAGAAAACATAGCACCTCAACATTCTTGTTCTTAAGTTTATATTTATGTCCCGGCTGCATAGTAACTTTTTCATTTTGACAAACGATTGTCTCGCTATCTCTATTCGCCTCTTGATTTCTCTTGTCTGGTCATTAGTATCAGTGAAGCCAACCCCTAAATATTTGTAGGACGTAACTCTTTCAACTGGCTGATTATTTATTGTTAAATTCACACTGGTGTATAGTTTCTTCGTTACAGTCATGAATTTAGTCTTTTTGATGTTCAGTTTTAGACCATATTTATTGGTATGAGTGTTTATGTTTTCCATCAACGATATTTTCAACAACTTCAATGCCACGATAGAGACCCTCATCTTTGCAGCTAAACAACAGTTATATTAATTAAGATATTATAAAATCTATCACTTTAAACTGGAGTTAGATATTAGTAACACTTAATATGGCTTCTGCAATGGTGTGGGTACCAGAGAGACAATCTTCTTCTTCAACGTGCTGACACAGAGATGTTTGGATGTTAACCGTCCTATTTACGTCTGTTTTCTAAGCTAGAATAAAGCGTTTGATAAAGTAAAACATGATCGACTCATGATTCTAAATTCTAAATTCTAGATTCAAATTCTAAAGAACAAAAACCTAGATGAAAGAGATTTAAGGCTAATAACACACTTCTACTACAATCAGCGAGCAATAGTTAGAATTGAAAAAGAAACATCTGAAGAAATGGAAATAAAGAGAGGAGTCAGGCAAGTCTGTATACTATCACCTCTTTTGTTTAACGCTTATTCTGAAGAGGTAATTCGAGAAACTCTGGAAGATGAAACAGGCTGCATAAGAGTAAATAGAGTCTTAGTTAACAACATCAGATATGCAGATGATACAGTAATAATAGCCGACACTTTACAAAGCCTGCAAAGACTCATTAGTAAAATAGTAAGATGTAGTATATAGGGAGTGCGGACTCTCAATATCTAAAAGAAGAAGTTTACGAAAATTAGTAAAAACAATCATAATACTAACGAAATCTTGATAGTAGAGGGCCAGCAGATCGAAAGAGCAAAAAAGTACACTTACCTAGGAACACTTATAACAGAGAATAATGACTACACTGCAAAAATCAAAGTCAGAATCGAAAAAGCACGTTCTAATTTTATGACAATGAAAAAGGTCCTATGTAGCAAAGATTTAACATTAATGTTACGTATACAGTAATTAAACAAATACAGTATTAGTATTACGTATACAGTGTACTATACTATGTATAGTGAAATCATGGACGTTAAATCTAGAGACAATGAGACGACTTAACGCCTTTAAAATGTGGACATATAGAAGAATTATGAGGGTTTCCTGGGTAGATAGAGTTACGAACAATGAAGTACTGAGAAGAATAGGTAAAGAGAAGGAAGTTGAACTTACAATTAAAGAAAGAAAGCTATATTATCTCGGACATGTGATGCGGGACGAGAAGTATGGCATGGCAACTGGCAACTAATAATGCAAGGAAAGATAGATGACAAAAGAAGCGTCAGAAGAAGACGAATTTCATGGCTTTTCTGAGAAAACAACTATTTGGAGCTACTGCCTCAAAAATTAAAATAGCTATGATGATTGCCAACTGCCGTAGTGGAGATGGCACCTGAAGAAGAAAAAAATGTATAACTTAGTAAATATTTAGCTTTTCATCGAAATAGTTTAGTTTTTACAATTTACACTGCTTTTAAAAATTTTCTACGCCATCCATGCCTCCACAAATATTTTGTGAGGTATAAAATTTTACAATCTAATTGTCGGCATAAGTAAAGAAGATATCCCGCCGTACCTGCGCATCCCTTATTTTGGCTACTGAAGACGTTTACCAGAGGTTAGAGACATTATTGATTGTCACAAATGGTACTTCTCTTGTATTAGATTTTATTGCTCATAGTTATAACAATAATAATGCAATAAAGATCTGTTCACGAGAATTTGCCTGAAATATATACCCGCACCCAGGTTTACAAAGATAGATAAATTTTTGGCCCTCGGCAAAGAGAAATTTTTTAAAAATAAAGGGTTTATATTTTTGTGGGTTTTGAGTGAAGTCGGTTGAGTACATTAAATTTGTACGTTTGCCAATTTTTTCACTTTTAGAATGTAGGTAGGTATATTAAGAATTTTACAATCAACGATAATTTTAATTTTCTACATGAATATTTTCGTCTCTTCCCTTTACGGTTTGTACTAACATTGGATTAATATTTTATTCTACTTTTTTAGCTTTTGTAGATATCTTCGAATACCCAATTGCCACTGGTTTTCTTCTAAGCCTCTCGTAATCCCTATATCTCTCGTATTTCGTTCTGATTATTTCAATGCAGCTTTTTCTTGGCTAAGTTTCTTATGTTTAAGTATTATTTCATCTATCTTTTTTGAAACATATTCAAATCATTTTAGTTGTTATGTTTCAATCTTGCTCATTACTTTATGTTTTACGTTAATGAAATCACCTTCTCTTGTATTGGATTTATGATTTCGCTTTTATTAGATATAATTTCTTTGTTATTTTTTATTTGAAATGTGTTGGTCATAATATTTCTCACATTAGTGAAGTCGGGAGTATTACCAACATACAGTATGTAAGACCTACGATAAGTGTAATTAAAATATACATAGGGAATACGATAAGGATGCTACATGGATGCTACTATAGTATGGAGTCAACCTCGAGGGTGAGATCTACATGAAGGATTTGCACAAAATAGTGAAGTACAAAAAAATTGTAGAAAAAATATTTATTCACAAGTAATAAACAATAATGTTTAAATAAAAACTAATTTTTATTAAGTTACCAGGCCATTTTATTTGAAAAGGGGTTCATGTTTGCGCATACCCTGGGAAAGGATTACGGTGTTGTATATTACTTACCTATTAGTAAAGAAACTAAATTTGCATAAATTTATTGTATATTCCTAAATGGTCGTAGTATATAGTTATTTTCCTAACAAGTGCAGAAAGTCATTCTTTTCCGCACGCGACTGCAGTTTGCCGAACGACGCGAAGCGGGAGTTCGGCAAGCAGTCGAGTGCGGAAAAGAGACTTTCTGCAAGAGTTAGGAACAATATTTTTTCTAAGAGTCTTTAAAAATTACCAAATCTTAATCAATTAATTTAATTAATATGATTATTTCATTCATAGGAGATTCTGACCAATGGTAAGCTACAGAAATCTGAATTAAATCGATAATTTTTGATAATCTCCCGTCGTTAAGTATATTACGTCAGATGCCCTTCGTTGCTACGAAAAAATACATTCAGTGACATTAATGACAATTAATGTTTTAAAAATTATAAAAGTGATGACTTTCAATCGTCAAATATTTATAAAAACTGTGTGTTTAATGGTACTTACATAAATAAATTACAATAAAATTTTGGTTTTGAACAGTTTTATTCATGAAATAATCGCAACAAATTGCACTCGACCTCTGAAATTAATATAGAATTTTTGCTCTCGTGACACTTTGACATAATTTCACTCGCCTTCGGCTCGTGAAATTAAAACTGGCAAAGTGTCACTCAGGAAAAATTCAATAATATCAGAGCTCTTGTGCAATTACTACTGATTATTTTTTAATGATTTTAACTTCCAATCGTATACGCTGTGAGCTCGTACGTAGAGGGGATATTTATAAATTCGCGAGCGCCAGTAGTGGCAAGTCTGTAAACGTTTACCGGAAATTTGACATAAATGTCAAAGTGATTAATTTAAAATTAAAATTAAAAACATTAATTATAAAAAATATTAGTTGGTCAAAGCTGTGGTATATATTTTTACCTTAAATATACTTACGTTTTAAATAATGAATTTACGTTTTTTTAATGTTCCATAATATGTAATTATAAATTCTTAGCGCCATCTACACGATAATTGTGAAAGTATCCGAAGTAAGAAATTAGTATTTCATCAATAGAACGTCAAATTTATTAGCAAAATCTTTAAAAAATCTATTACAATTTAATTACTTTTTGCGTTGTAAATATTAAGCGATAACAAGTAAATAATAAATGTAAAAATTACCGGTGAAAGTTGAATTAGTAATCCGCCGGGAGCGACACCAGCGAAGCTCAGAGCGTATAGTAAGATATTTTATCACGTGTTTAATTCTGTCCAATCAGATTAAAATTATACTGAGAATTATCTACTGTAGAAAATTCCCGATAGAATTATTTTGTTTACCAATTTCCTAGTTTTGACAACTGTCACATTTAAAAAAATATCCATAATATACGCATTAAAAAATAATCTTACGAATATCACACGACAGTAAGAATAAATAAGAAAATAATGCTTCATTTTCTACTCAAATTTGTTGTCATTGGGCAATAGCCACTCGAGCCCTGCGGGCTCTCGTGTCTATTGCCAGACAACAAATTTTCGAAAAACTGTCGCATTATTTTCAATTTATTCTCACTCTCTTGTGATATTATACCCGAAAATACATACACAAATTAATTCTTTGACAAGGTTGTCAAAACCAAATTTTCAATATAATTAGTTAGCATGACGACGATCTTGGTTTCCATGACGATGATTCAAAACGACTGTTATTGTCTACCGATTTGACTTTCGAATATTATGTCAAAATAATTTTATTTCATCGAATTGTCGCGTTAATTTCATTAAAACAGGAACACAATAAGATATATTTGAAATAAATTAGTAAATAATATTTAAATATTAGTTTATTGCATGTATTATAATTACTTTTTAAGGCCATATTAACATATCTAAATCAACAAGCGTGCCGAAAAGTAAAAACCGCGTGCGTAAAAGTAACACGCGTGCGGAAAAGTAACACGCGAGCGGGAAAGTGAAACTTTCTAAACTAAAATGCGTGCGCGAAAGTAGACATTTTTGCACGCTCGTAGAAAAAATGTTTATTAGTACTTAGCAATAAACATTTCGCCTACAAAGGTTCGTTGCCTTTGTAAAGAATTTTTTGCCGGCTAGATATGTTGTAATATAATACAGCTTATACACCGCATCCCTCAGTAGACCGCAAGAACATGACAATGTTCTTGCTATCCCCGTGAACACATGGCAATGGAGAACATCCCCCATTTTTTAATGTTCTCTGCCCTGTAAATTTTAGAAAATACAAACAAAAATTGTCTATTGGTCCCTAAAGTATGGTTGATTTAAAAATAACATTGCGGAGACATAAAAAACACGTCACGTGGCGATTATGTTAATCATGAACAAAAACTAAGTCAAACAGAATGTCCATTTGAACTGGTATATATATATATATATATATATATATATATATATATATATATATATATATATTGATGTGATCTTGATTATTGATATGAGATAATATTCTTATTTGTCATTTAATTTAATCAATGCATTAATAATAATTTAATTAATTAACCAGATCACATATCAATATGTTTTCAATCTCAGGGCGAATTATAAAATTAATTACTTACTTACGTGGCTTCTCAGTATTTCTCAATGGTTCCTAATCGGGATAGGAAAGAAAAGAGTAAAATAATACACACATATGGGTTACAATTATAATCAAAATATTGTTTATTTTATTTAAATGGCAATCACTGCTTAATATGTGCTAGATCTTATTATTCTTAAACATAACATTTACAAATGGGAATCTTATTTCCTTTTGGTTTCCAATTGAAAGTTTTTATTAACATTTAACTATTAGGATTTATTAGCAACAATTCTATTTAAGTTTGATGAAGCTTTTCTGATATTATTGATTATGTTCTTCAATTTATAATGTGGTATTTAATACGAAAAACCCATACATTCATGTCCAAACAAATGAGACTGACCTTTTTCTGGTGAACTGAGAATGTCTTCACACAAGACCCGTTTCCTGCTATCCTTGGCTGCGATCAAAACCTCGTCCTGGCTTTCAGTAATGTTCTCCTTTGAAGATTAGCTCGTATAGCTCTCGTTCCTGCTTCTGTCGTGATGCTGTGTTCTACCTTTTTCGAAACTGCAATCAGCTACCGGGACACTCTTGGCTCAAGGAGGTTCTTTACTCTCAACCTGGCCTACCTCTCGTTCCACGATAGATCTCCACACTCACGGAACTACACCGGCTTTCTCACTCTCCGTACACTACCGTCTACTACTGGACTTCACTTCTCGACAGCTCAAAACATTCTGATCTCTATTTGTCATTCATTCCCCTACTTTCTAAATATCCCTTCCAGATTCACAAATCAACCTTCCACCACCAACTCTCATTCGCAGTATTCCTCAAAACCAATTTTTAATCTTTCTAAATATGCTTAATGGATTTAAAAAAAAAATAGTTAATTCCCATTCTAAAATTACTTTCTACTATTTACAAAATTTAATGACCTATTATCTACTTCAACTGAGTCTTATTTAGCATAGGCTAATGATCGAACCTTCCGCGAACAACGATAATGACCTATTATCGATTTCAACTGAGTCTTATTTAGCATAGGCTATTGATCGAACCTTCCGCGAACAACGATGATGGTACGCGCCATTCACTTTGTTTATTCTAGTCGCATTGTCCGAGTTTCGTAAGCTTCTTCTAATCACTTCTTAAAATTACATATGACAATTTGTTGTATACAGGTTGTTCTAAATTTATATGCCCGTGGTTGAGAAAATTGAAAATATTTTATATTAAATTGAATTCTGCTTATAATTATCAAAATTTAATTTTCATATCAAATAGAAATATATATATATAACAATATATATAACAATATAACAATATATATATATATATATATATATATATATATATATATATATATATATATATATATATATATATATATATATAGTGGCTAAACACCCATTTAGGGGTTACGCCGCTTACGCTCTCTAGATATATGGTTTGAGGTAGATCAGTCCTCATGTTCGTTATTTAATTTTCTCGGTTATTTTTCTCCACTCTTTCCTGTCTCTGGTGTTTTCTTTCCAATGTCGTATGCCCGCCTTGTTGAGATCACTTACTACTTCTTGTAACCATGTAGATCTTGGTCTTCCACGTCTTCTCTTGCCAGCTGGTGTCCATTCCAATATTGAGAATATCGTCGTAGTTGATCCGGATCCCCATATGTGTCCTAGCCATTTTCTGTTTTATTTTACACACTATATCTTCCTTAATTTCATCCAGTAGCTCAAGGTTCGTTCTTTGTCTAAATTCATTGTCACTTATTTTTATTGGTCCTAGTATTGCTCTTAGTATTTTTCTTTCTTGTATTCTAAGGTTTTCCTCTTGTTTTTTTTTGTCATGTTAATAGTTTCTGCTGCATACATCATCGTCGGTCGAATTATTGTTTTGTATACTTTTATTTTTGATTTCTTACTCAATAACTTATTTTTAAGTAATTTTTTATTTGCATGGAAGCTCTTATTTGCTGTAATAATCCTTTCTTTGATTTCGGTTTCTCTTTCTCCATTGTTTGTTATTAATATTCCTAAGTATTTAAATTTTTCGACTTCTTCAAAAGTGTATTCTCCTACTCTAACCTTTCTCTTTTCAAAGTTTTTGTCAAATCTCATTATTTTGGTTTTTTCTTGGTTTATTTTTAATCCCATTACTTTTACTTCTGTTACCAATTCGTTTAACATTCGTTCCATTGTTTTTCTATTTTTTGTTATTAGAACAATATCATCAGCGTATGCTATTATTTGTCCTTCTCTCGTTCGGAGGGTGCCTTTGTTGATCTTCCTGACGATGTATTCTAGGGCAAGATTAACAGAGTTGCTGATAATGAATCTCCTTGTCTCACGCCTTTATTGATGACAAATTCTTCTGTGTCGCCTACTTGAGTTTTTATGCTAACTACAGTTCTACTTATTGTCATTTGTATTAATCTTCTTAATTTATTTTGTATTCCCATTTCTTTCAGAGCTACCATTAATTTTGATCTTTTTATTGTATCAAATGCTTGCTGAAAATCTATAAAAAGCAGTTCAATTTCTATTTTATATCCATGTGCTTTTTCCATAATTTGTTTAATCGTATGTATGGCATCTGTTGTAGACTTTCCCTTAACAAATCCGCATTGATAGTGTCCTATGATATTCGTGGTAGCTTCGGTCAGTCTTCGTTGTATTAAGGCGGACATGATTTTATATGCTGTGTTTAATAGCGTCAGTCCTCTGTAGTTATTGCACATCTGTTGATCTCCTTTTTTATGAATCGTGATAATTTGTCCTTTGTACCATTCTTCCGGCATTTTTTCTTCGTTCCATATGTCTTTTATTAAATTGTATAATTTATCTTTTAATTCTTCACTACCATATTTTATAAGCTCCATATTGATACAGTCCGATCCTGAGGCTTTACCATTACGGCTGCTATTAATAATTTCCGCAACTTCCTCTTTTGTTGGTATTTCTAGCTGGTTTCCTAACATCATCATCTCTTCTTCTATGTTTTCATTTAGGTCTTGATCTTCTTGTTCAGTTAATAAGTCTTTAAAATAGTTAGTCCAAATTTCTTTATACTCTTCATCGTTTTCTGATACTTTTCCATTTTTATCTTTTATGCCTTTTATCTTTCCTTTAAAAGTTTTGTTCTGCTCACTAATTTTCTTATAGAATTCTTTTGTGTTTCTGTTCTTACTTTCTTTTTCTATTTCTCTTATCTTATCATCCAACCAGTCACGTCTAATTTTTCTTATTTTTTCTTGCATTCATGTCTTATTCTATTGTAGTCTTCCCTATAATCCTGTCTATTTGTTCTTATCCACATTTGTCTCATTTCTACCTTTTTTTTAGCATGTTATGGCATTCTTCGTTATACCATTCTTGTCTTTTTTTGTTTCTTTTTATCCCGATGTGTACATTCACTGTTTCATTTATACATTTTTTTATATTTCTCCAATCTGTTTCTATATCCTTTGTAGGTTTAGATTGTTCCTTCAGTTTTTTGTTCATGTCGTCAGCATACTTAATCCTTATGTCTGGAGCATTCAGTTTTTCTACGTGCCATTTATTTTTTGTTGTCGTGTTTTTTAGAGTTCGTTTGACGTTTTGTCTTACCTTTGCAGTCACCATAAAATGGTCTGTGTCTGCATGTGCACCTCTGTAGGTTCTCACGTCTGTTACCGATGTTTGCTTCCTTTTTGTAATCAGTATATGGTCTATTTGTGACAATGTTTTTTGGTCTGGGGAAATCCACGTTACTTTATGATATTTAGGATGTTCGAATTTTGTACTAACGATAATCATATTGGCACTAGCTGCTAGGTTACATAATCGTTGACCATTGTCATTAGTTTTTTCGTGTATTGTGTGCTTACCTGCTACTTGGTTAATGTAGTCTTCCTTACCTATTTGGGCATTAAAATCTCCCATTACCAGTATTGTGTCTTCTGTAGGTAAATTCTCTATTTCTCGTTCGAGTTCCTCATACAATTTGTCTTTTTCCTCCGCAGCAGTAGATACTTTCAGTTGGGGCATATACGTTTATGATTGATATATTAAATGGTTTGGCGTTAATTCTCAAGTAAGCCATGCGTTCATTTATTGGTTTAAATTGCATAATGTTATTTTTTATTTTTCCCATAATTATTATGAAAGCAACTCCATATTGACCTTGTTTTTCATGTCCCGAGTAATGTAGTGTGTAGTTTTTTTTTATTTATTTCTCCTTGGCCTGCCCATCTAATTTCTTGAATCACTGCAATATCAATTTGGTATCTTTCTAGTTCTGAGACGATCTACTGCATTTTTCCTGGTTCAAGCATTGTTCTGATGTTCCACGTACTTATTTTTATTTGATCACAGTTTTTCGTTTTTTTATTATATTTTTTTCTGTTCGTGTGTTTTATTTTATCTAATCTGTTCAGATCTTTTTCCTTTGCCATTTTCGTGTCCGTTTTTTGTGTTGTATCCGATATTTGTTGTTTTATCAGTTTTTTGGCGTGTCTTGGTTTGCCTTTTCCAGTTCATTCTTCTCTTTGTTTTGAACTGGTATAAGCCATATTAAAAAATAATTTAAAAATTATGAGAATTATAATCATGCATTAGCCCAAAGTTATCATACACAATGAAAAAGACATAAAAAACATGCTCTTTGAGGATGTTGCGTATATACGATATACGTCAGCATTCATTCGAATATTCATCTTAATTAAGCTCCGTGTGAATCTTTAAATTAATGCCACCATAATATAACATAATGGAACCGCCACCAAAGTTAACATTGTGTACGAGATTAATTTCCGCGAAACGTTCCCCAGATCTTCTACATAGTCGACCACGTTCATCTGACCTCCATAATTGTACCATTGTTTCATCTGTGAAAAGAACTTTTCCTGAGTGATGTTCGTCCCAGGTAACATGACCTCTTGCAAATTGCAACCGTTGGGTTTTGTGCCGTGTGAGAAACCGTGGAAATCTAAAACTTGGCGACAGCGAATACGTACAACGTCACAGAGACTGATGATCATCCCCTAAGCCACTCTGCAATTTTGGGTTTGTGCGTCTCGCCCAGTGTCGATTCTCACTATACCTCCCGTTTACTTTCCATAACCATTCCATACACCTCCCATTAAAATTCTATTCTCACTATACGTTCCGTTTACTTCCCATACCCGTTCCATACACATCCCATTAATTTAACCACTATTCTCACTAGACGTCGCGTTTACTTTCCCCATTTAATATTCCACACATTTTGTACCGGTTTGGTAACATTTTACCAGAAAGCGAAAAAGGTAACGCACAACTTGGAGAAGCCTATAGTTTTCTAACTTCGCTTGTGGTGAAGTAACGGAGTTGGAACAAGCAGATATATTATAATTGTGTCACCGGAAAGCGAAAAAGGTAACGCAAAACTTGGAAGAACCTATAGATTTCTACCTTCGTTTCTGGTGAAGCAACGGAGTTAAAACAAGCAGATATATTATAATTGTGTCACCGGAAAGCGAAAAAGGTAACGCACAACTTGGAAAAACCTATAGTTTTCTAACTTCGTTCCTGGTGAAGCAACGCAGTTTAAACAAGCAGATATATTGTAATTGGGTCACCAGAAAGCGAAAAAGGTAACGCACAACTTGGAGGAGCCTATAGTTTTCTAACTTCGCTTGTGGTGAAGCAACGGAGTTGGAACAAGCAGATATATTATAATTGTGTCACCAGAAAGCGAAAAAGGTAACGCACAACTTGGAGGAGCCTATAGTTTTCTAACTTCGCTTGTGGTGAAGCAACGGAGTTGGAACAAGCAGATATATTATAATTGTGTCACCGGAAAGCGAAAAAGGTAACGCACAACTTGGAAAAACCTATAGTTTTCTAACTTCGTTTCTGGTGAAGCAACGCAGTTTAAACAAGCAGATATATTGTAATTGTGTCACCGGAAAGCAAAAAAGGTAACGCACAACTTGGAAGAGCCTGTAGTTTTCTAACTTTGCTTCTGGTGAAGAAACGGAGTTGGAACAAGCAGACATATTATAATTGTGTCACCGGAAAGCGAAAGAGGTAACGCACAACTTGGAAGGACATATAGTTCTCTAACTTTGTTTCTAGTGAAGCGACGCAGTTGGAACAAGCAGACATATTATAATTGTGTCACCGGAAAGCGAAGAAGGTAGTCCCTGAAATGTTCAGGACTATATATCCCAGGATGTATAAACGAATGGACACTAAATAGAAGAAAAAAGAATGGAACAACCACATAGCAGAATAGAGAGACACGTGTGGTCAAAATAGCAAGAAATAAATCACCAATCGACAGAAGTATCGGCCGACCAAGCAAAAGATGTTGTGACAATATTCCGTAGAGGTTATCAATCCGCCGATGAATCAGCGGCATTGCTTATAAAGAGGAATAAGAAAATATTGGATGAAGAAAATATTTTAATTCCTTGGCAACAGCCGGCCAAAATATTGCCGTCTTTAAATGTATTATCACTGTATTTTTTATTTTCAAAATTAAAAAGTCATGTCAGACAAGTTCTATAAATTTTTTATTGTCCAAATTTTTCTCAACATGTATTCCCCCTATCCATAACCGCTATGTATTCCCCCAATCCATACTCTACCCGACAAGTCACACCTTGTCGTCGAAAAAAATACGTGACTGAACCGCGAGGTAATAGCAATATTCACATTATCCATAGGGTATCCGAGACGTCGCCGAAAAACACGTGGCCGATATTGAACGCAAAGCTTCGGGAATGGTAGGTAATAAACGTAACGGAAAGTGGGCATATACTATATGATTTGTATTTCATAATATTTTATGGAAACGGAATGCCATGGGTATGGAAAGTAAACGGGAGGTATAGTGAGAATCGACCCTTTTAACTGGCGATGACTATAGCTTCCGTTCGCGGTAACAATCCCTCGGGTTGTACGCAAGCGCGGTTCAGAATCAGTTCAGGATTGATTTACACCGCGAACGAATTTAGAACTAGTCCATAGTCCATAACAATTATAACCTAGTTTTATCTTTTATGTATCCATCTTATTTTGATGAATTTGTTATTTTAATTCAGATTTGCATGAACATTTTACTAGATCAGATCAACAGATATGTTTATAGTATAAATAGGCATGGTTTAATGAAATCTTTTTTCTACGACCGTTTAATAACATGCTCATTATTCGCTATTTTTTCATAGATAATAGCACCCATTACTGTACCCGTGAGTAATAATTCTTTACTCACGGGCTGAAGTTACTCACGGGTCATTACTCACGGGCTGAAGTTAGATTCAAGTGGCGCATGCCTCTTTTAATATTAATCGTATATAAACTGCAAATAAAATTACATAAACTTGTTTATTTAATACAATAATTATTGTAATTTATACCAATAATTAACTTCGAAAATTTTTTAAAGGAATTTTAACTGTAACAATGTCAGTATATTTTGTACGTTTATATCTTGTTTACTAAAAATTTTGACGTTTATCATTTAATTTAGTGACAGTGACATTAGCGCATTTTGTTTATGTTAATTGGAATTTATAACTAAAATTGTGTTTGTTTTTCAAGTTATATTGTGTTAAATATGTTATAACATATTGTGTATAGTTATATATTATTATATTATATATTATAGTTAAATGTAAATATA
Source organism: Diabrotica virgifera virgifera (assembly GCF_917563875.1). Taxonomy (NCBI): domain Eukaryota; kingdom Metazoa; phylum Arthropoda; class Insecta; order Coleoptera; family Chrysomelidae; genus Diabrotica; species Diabrotica virgifera. The sequence continues at coordinate 128,259,917 of NC_065448.1, forward strand.
CATTATAACTATATAATATTATGAAATACGTCCAACGACAACAGCCATTTCCTATTTATTAGATTCACTGACATTAAGTACAAATTTAGGCTTATAATTTTTCGGAAACGAATAGAACTTATATTATTGGCTATTTCTAGTTGTATTTTTACAATAAATAAGAATTTCGTGATAGTAGGCAACCAATTATTCAGCCACGTACTAGGGGTAAATAGCATTTAGGTATTTTTTAAATTATTATAATTTAAATCTCGAGTAGTTGATAATTAAATTTTTTACTAAGTAAAATAAAAAAAAGTCGTAGAAAAAATATAGTATTCTACTCGCATGTAATGGCTATTACTCACTCTGATGAATTACGACACTCGCCTACGGCTCGTGTCGCAAACTTCATCATCGTGAGTAATAGCCATCATTACATGCTCGTTGAATAATATACTATTATTGTTAGGTATACGTTTTAGTGGTTCTAATAAGCTACGAGACCATAATTAAAACATTCTCCAAATATTTTTTCTAAGAAAAAAATTTGTTTTCTTTATACTGGTTACTGGTATTGTCTATAATAATTATTATTATTGTTACTTATTGTATTATATTAATTGTATTGTTATTAATTACATTGAGTATTTTAACATTAACGTCCATATTATGTATTGTTTATTAATATTACATTAGGGTATCCTCGTCTAATAAAGATTTCATAGATATACCTATGTTATTTTATTCATTTTTTCAAGTAGTAAATTTTACATTATATTAGTTATTTTTGTATCGCAAATAAAATAAATATTTAACTTTAAAGAGACACACAGTATTTAGTACAGACATATTCCTTCATATTAAAAAATGTTTTATTTGTTTATGATCATATTAAACTGTAAAAATTATACATCAAAGTATGTAAAAAAGATTTTATTGACAATCACAATCAATAAATTTCTAAACATTTGAGTTAAACCACAGTATTAAAAACAAATGAAATAAACACAGAATGAAAAGCAAACACCGCTACAAATCAGCTGTTTAAAGCACAAAACAATATAGAAATGTTTGTGTATTTTGAAATTCCTACTGCGCATATTCGGACTCCGAGTTCGCTTCAGATCCCAAGGATCGGTTGGACTGGTTCCGAACTCGCAGTTCGGTTACCGCGAACGACAAATCTGACAAAATCCCGGACTAGCAGTTCCGAACTCGATTACCGCGAACGCTCTTTTTTAAAGTGCGCATGCGAAGTAATCCTGGACTAGTACCGGATCGTTACCGCGAACGCTACTTATAGCAGGCCATTTCGGATTTAAACCAACCTCTTTAAGTCTTCCCGTCACTGAGAATGGAAGTTGGAAGTCTAAATTGAAATTATATCGCTTTACTATAAAAAAACAGTCGATTGTCGAATATCTTCTTGTATAACCCTCATTGCAACGAATATAATATTATACTCTAATAGAAAGGTACGGCCCTGTAACGTTTTAGCATAGGATTTTGCCAACTGAGTAGGTGCCATGGAGGTGCATAGACCTGACAGCGACTACGACAGCTTAACCGATCTCAGATCTCATTACCGCCCGCACTGCGGCCGCAACATCTCTCGTCAACAAGCCTGCTTATAAACGTGACCATCTGTTTCATATAAAAGCTTCTTCTAGGAGCTATATATTCTTTGCTCATTGGCTAAAGTACCTACCAATTTTAACACACACTCTTCTTCAGCTTGTTTGCATCCACTCCTCGACAAAGGCCTCCCCATAAGTTCTCTATTCTTCTCTGTTTTGTGCTCTTTGGTGCCAATTTCTCCCCATTATTGCTTTGATGTCGTCTAACCATCGTTTCTGTGGCTTTCTTCTACTATACGACTGTGCTCGTGTGGTCTCCAATGTACAATGTTTCTAGTCCACCTTACGATGTATTGTCGTGCCACGTGTCCTACCCAGTTCCATTTCATTTGCGCAATTCTTCCAATTACACCTTCCACCTTCCTCCTGCTTCGCACATCTTCATTTCGTATATGTTCCCTCAGAGAAACTCCTAACATAACTCGTTCGATCGCCCTCTGTGTCGTTCTCAATCTATATTGGCTGATATCTCTGTAAAAGTGTCATCTTCTCTATTCCATAGGTCATAACTGGTAGAATACAACTGTTAAATACCCTTTTCTTTAGATTTTTTGGTATATTTTTGTTTTTCAACACATCACTGAGTCTTCCTATTGCTGCCCAAGTCATTCGGATTCTTCTAGTTATTTCTGCCTTTTGATTCTGTTTGCCCTTAAATTTGGCATATCAGCAATAAAACTATAGAATCAAAAAATAAAACTCTCCAACTGACATATTCCAACTCACATTTTAATACGAAGAAACAAAATAAGAATCGTTGTAAGTCACCAAACACACTTTGCATACTATGCAATTTTTGTTAGTTTGAAACATTATTGCTTCTTTGACTATAAAGACTATGTCTAAGCATTCTTTTCTACTCCTTAGCCTTCTATAGTCCATTTATGGCCTCTCCCAACTCCTTCCATTGATCTCTATGCTGAGCAACATACTTCCAATTTGTTCCGGCAAATGTTTTTATGTCATCTACACATATTACGTGTGGTCTTTCTCTTATGAACTACAGTTAAACCATTCTCTAAGGTTCCTCAGCCAGGAGATGCGTCTTCTTCCTATGCTTCTTCTTCCTTGGATCCTTCCTTGCATAATAACTCTCAGCAGCTCATATTTCTCTCCTCTGGTAATGTGACCCAAATATTCTAGTTTTCTTGTTTTAATACTGTTCATAATTTTTAACTCCTTATTTAAACGTCGTAGCACTTCAACATTGGTAATCCTTTGAACCCACTGAATTTTCAACATTCTTCTGTAACACCACATTTCGAACGCTTCTATTTTTCTTATGTGTTGCCTTTTCAATGTCCAAGCTTCCATTCCGTATAGTAATATAGAAAATATGTAGCATCTTAGAGCCCTCAATCTGAGAGGCAACTGAAGGTCTTTGTTTGTAAGCAGTGTCTTCATTTTTATAAATGCTTGCCTTGCAGTTTCAATTCGGACTTTAATTTCTTTGCTTTGGTCATTTTTGTCATCAACCTAGATTCCCAGATATTTGTATGTCTTTACTTTTTCTATTTGGGTTTGCTCTAGTATTAACCTTTCATTTCCATGTTGTGTTTTTGAGACAATCATAAATTTAGTTTTTTCTTGTTTATTTTGAGTCCATATCGAATGCAATAATCGTTAATTCTATTTAACAATTCTTGTAGCGACTCCAGGGTGTCTGTCATTATAACGGTGTCATCAGCGAATCTTATGTTATTTACTATTCTTCCGTTTATAGAGATTCCATCACTTAGTTCCGCTATCGCTTCCTGAAATATGGCTTCACTGTACACGTTAAACAGTAGCGGCGACAGTACACAACCCTGTCTTACCCCTCTCTTTATATCAATATTCTCGGACTCTTGTTCGTCTATCTTTATATTGGCCTTTTGATTCCAATACAGATTGATGATAATTCGTAAGTCTGGTCTGTCTATATCTTTGTTTTTCAATAATTCTATTAGTTTTTCATGTCGGACTCTTTCGAACGCTTTTTCGAAGTCGATGAAACAGGAATAAATATCCAGGTTCATATCTAAGCATCTTTGAGAGAGGACATTAAATGCAAACAATGCCTCTCTTGTTCCAAGTCCTTTGCGGAACCCAAATTGGGTATCACCCATATCATTTTCTAGCTTTCTGTATAATCTTCCATGAATCACCTTTAGAAATATTTTGAGGGTATGGCTTATTAGTGATATTGTCCTATAGTCTGAACAATCTTTGGCATATATTGTTTTAGGTATTGTTACAAAGGTGGACACCAACCATTCCTGAGGTATTTTTCCGGTTTTATATACTTCATTAAACAGATCCAGTGGTGCAGGTAGAATTTCATCGTCTAGACATTTCAGTAATTCTGCAGGTATTTCGTCTGGACCTACAGCTTTTCCGTTTTTTTGCGTTTCACATTGCTTGTTCGATTTACTCCATTATGATCTCTGGTCCCGTTTCGCTGTCGATTTCTTCCGGTTCTTGTCTATTATCCTCAAACAGATCTGTTATGTACGCCTTCCACTTTTTTAATTTCTCTTTGGCTTCTATAATAATTTTTCCATTTATGTCTTTAAGAAGGCCATCTTTCTTTTTTCGTTGTGTATTTGTGATTTCCTTTATTTTCTTATGCATATTAATATTAAAGCTATAATGTTTTTTAGAATATTCTTCTATTTCACTGCATTGATTTGTCTACTTTCTAAGGTCTCAAATGTTGTATTGTGGCATTCCATCGTTGGTCTTTTTGTCTAGCACTAGCAGTGTGGCACTTCTTCTTCTTCTTCTTGTGCCACTCGTATCGGAGATTGGAAATCATCAAGGCTACCCTGATTTTGTTTACAGCTGACCTAAAAAGTTCATTAGTGGTGCAGCCAAACCACTCTCTCAAATTCCGCATCCACGACATTCTTCTACGGCCTGGATTCCGTTTTCCTTCTATTTTTCCTTGCATTATATTTTGAAGTAATGCGTATTTATGACCTCTCATCAGGTGACCCAAATACTCGAGTTTTCTTCGTTTTATCGTTAATAAAATTTCTGGGTCTCTTCCTATCCTTCGTATTACTTCAAGATTTGTGATTCTTTCAACCCAACTTATCTTCAGCATTCGACGGTAGCACCACATCTCGAAACTTTCAATATTTTTTATGTTGTTCTGTTTGAGACTCCAGGCCTCTACACCGTATAATAGCGTGTTAAATACGTAGCCACTTAGCACTCTTAATCGTAGAGGGATGCTTATATCTCTGTTGCAGAAGAATTTTCTCATCTTTATGAAGGTGGCCCTGGCAATTTCGATGCGTCTTTTTATTTCATTGTTTTGGTCTCCAGTTTCGTTTATTAAAGTTCCCAAGTAGTTATAACTTGATACTTTTTCAATTTTAATGCCATTTATACTAATATGTGCTGGTTGTGTCATGATTTTACTGAAAACCCAGTGGCGGCTCGTGACCTCAGTATCCGGGTAGGCAACACATATACTGTATAATAATATGTACATACCTATATAGGTACAGGGTGTTTGGTAAAGAATGGGCCATAGCTTAACCTTACATTCCTGAGCTTAAAATTGGTCGATTTAAGCTAACTTACCTTAGTACCAAAGTTGATAATAAACTTAAACTTTTATTTTATTTATTCTTGAATATTTCCTGACAGACATGGGATAACAACACGAAATTTGGTAGGTAAGCGGGGTTTTTTTGGGATTAGAAATCTAAATTTGCCACCAAAAATGATCTATTACCCAGATGGCGCTACATACGTCTTTCAGCGCTCATTTAATAGGGGAGAGTTGGACAAAACGGGATACCATTCTTGTTTACTTTTACTACGGAAAATATCTTAAAGAAATTATCATAATATTATTTTTTTGTAGGTATAACATTTATTGCAGCACACAAAACACATATCTTTAGCTATTTTTAATAACTGGAAAATAGTAAAATAAATTTTTTATTAAAGTCCTACACATCCCGTTTTATCCAACCACAGTTGGATAAAACGGGATAGGTTTATAATATTTAATTTTTTGTATAAAATTATCTAAAACTTAATTTATGCCTAAATTAAGTAGACATTAAACTGTATAGTAAAATTTACTCTTGAAAGAATAATACCTTCAGTAGTCAGAAACTTAAAAATAGGCGTTTTTTATGTTTTAGGCAAAATGGGAAATAAGACCTTTTATTTAGGACTAGATACGTATATCAGAACAAAAGTCACATAAAAATATGTTGTTCTTCTCTGCGGTATGAGAAAACGCTTCATATCTGTATTTAAAAAATTAATAGGCCAACAAATAAATAGGTAGATAAAACGGGACATAAGAAACTGTATCCCATTTTATCCAACTTATAAGTGTCCCGTTTTGTCAAACTCAGACATTTTTCAAAACAAAAATGGCTGCTGCCTAAATGTAAAAGTAAAATTAGGTAGACTACACATGAGAATATTCGTTAATGACTGCTTAATTAAATGTAATAGTGACCGGAATTATATTATTATATATGTGGGCAGTATAATGTAGCAAACAACGCACTTAAAAGTACAAAGTATCAAAAAAATAGAGTCAAACAATTCTAAACACAACAACTTTTCATCAAATAGCGGCATCGAGGTAAAACGAACTGAGAATGTTAAGATGACGACTGATAACAAGTTTCCGTCGTTGTTTGATTGATAGCACCACTAGTTGGGTCTCTAGGCTGGGTATCCCGTTTTATCCGACTATCCCGTTTTATCCAACTCTCCCCTACGTTCAATTTTTTTTATCTCCCACGCCACGTAGTTTTTGAATCAACATTTTTATTCTCTTAATATTTTTACTTTAAAAAGGTATACTACATTCATCTCGCTAAGCTCAACTGTTTTCGAGATAAACGCATTTTAAGTCTGCGATACAACATAATTTTTGCATATCATTGTAGTTAGACCCGAAAAATAAACTTGAAACCATAATAATTGTGCCAGTTCTTATATTTATGTCATGGCATCGCAAATTCCATTTGAAGAAATTTGAGATACATTTTTGTAAATTTTTATGATTTTAAGTTATTTTTCGGGTGTAACTGTAACTACAATGATATTTATGCTGCAAAAAATTATGTTGCCTCGCAGATTTAAAATGCGTTTATCTCGAAAACGGTGGAGTTTAGCGAGATGAATGTAGTATACCTTTTTAAGTAAAAATATTAACAGAATAAAATTTTTTATTTAGAAAGTATGTAGAGTGGGTAATAAAAAAATTTAACCTATTAAATGAGCGCTGAAAGGCGTATGTGGCGCCCTCTGGATAATACATCATTTTTGGTGGCCAATTTAGATTTCTCGTCTCAAAAAATCCCCGCTTACCAAATTTTGTGTTATTATCCCATGTCCGTTAGGAAATATTCAAGAATAAATAAAATAAAAGTTTTAACTTTGACACCCTGCATTTCGGTTATTATCAACTTTCGTACTAAGGTAAGTTAGCTCAAATCGACATATTTTAACCTCAGGAATCTAGTGTTAAGCTATAGCCCATTCTTTACCAAACACCCTGTATACAGTGTGTCGCATTTAAGATGAAGACACCCGGCTATTAAAATAATTCGGCTATTAAAATAAATACAGATTTGAAAGTTTGCAGTCATTCATTTTGATGGTTTACACTTTTAAAGATAGTCAACTGAAATTTAAATTTTAAACGGGGCAAATTCACAAACAGGACGAATTTTCAATATTTTGTTTCGTGTTAGAGATATCGCAAAAAGTTATTTGGAAAAATTGTTAGAAATATTATTCTAACACCACATACCAAGTTTTCTTCAGAATTGGTAGTCAAGATCCTAAAACATGCAATTGGCAGTTCCGAGATGCAGCTCGACACAACCAATGTCAAAGGCTCAAAAAAATCTAGCCTACCTATAGCCCGAAAATACACGGCCAGGCAAGCGACAATACAGCCGCTGTGCTTAGCGTAAAGAGTGAGACAAATGCGAATTCTGTTCGGCTACTTTTTTGAGAGCCTGCCCTAGGGTAAAGCCGTCATAGTAATGCTACGCTACGGGGAGCGTACAATAATTATTACAACTTCAGAGATGAATTAAAAAGTAGCTTTGTTTTATTTTAGATTTTTAGATACTTAGGTATTGTCTCAAAATTTATAAATTACAGTTTTGAACTAAGTAATTTATATTAATAAATAATTTATTATTGTATATTTGAAGAGGTTAGGCGGCGCCTACCTTGCCTACCCTGACGGGCCGCCACTGTGAAGACCATATACTTGGTTTTTTTGATATTAATTTTTATGCCATAATTGTTGCAAGCAATATTTATGTTTGTAGGTAATCGTTGTAATTCTTCTACTGTTCTTGCAACTAGTACAGTGTCGTCTGCGTATCGAATATTATTTACAACCTCTCCATTGATTACGATTCCTTCATTTGCTTGCAAAAGGGCTTCCTGACAGATGCTTTCACTATATACATTAAATAGCAGTGGTGACAAAATGTATCCCTGTCTTACTCCTCTACGTATTTCTATTGCTTTTGATATCTCGTTTTCTATTTTGATGTTAGCTTTCTGATTCCAATATAAGTTGAGAATTATTCGCAGATCTTTATTATCTATGTCTTTTCTTTCAAGAATATCTCTTAGCCTATCGTGGCGTACTCTGTCAAACGCTTTTTCAAAATCGATAAAACATGCATGTACTTCTTGATTAACGTCTAGGCATCTTTGTGTAAGAACATTCAAACCGAAGAGAGCTTCTCGAGTACCTAGTCCTTTTCTGAACCCCATCTGTGTATTACTAATATCTGACTCCAACTTTTGATAAACTCGGTTGTGGATGATTTTTAGAAATATCTTTAGTAGATGTCTCATTAAAGATATTGTTCGATGTTCTGAACATTCTTTTGCATTGGATTTCTTTGGCAGTATAACGAATGTAGACAGCAGCCACTCTTGAGGTATAATACCAGTATTGTATACTGTGTTAAATAAGTGCAATATTATACCTATTGATTCATCATTCAAGAGCTTTAGTAATTCAGTAGGAACCTCATCGGGTCCATTTGCCTTTCCAGTTTTGGAATTTCTAAGTGCCATTTCTACTTCACATTTTAGGATTTCAGGTCCCGTTTCACCATTTACCTTGTCAATGTTATTTCTGTTGTCCTCAAACAATTCTCTTATGTATTCACTCCATCTATTAATTTTTTCTGTTAAGTCTACAATAATATTTCCGTCTTTGTCCTTAAGCAAACTTATTTGATGTCTTCTTTGGGTTCCTGTACACACGGGCACACGGAGCTCCATTTGAGTTTACCAATTTTTGTTGTGACATCCTCGACTTTTGTTTATAATCATACCCAGTCATTCCTCTTTTTATCTAATAGTCGTATACCTAGCATCGCTCTTTCCATTGTCCTTTCTGTTGTGGCTAGTTTATTCATATTGGCCTTGGTTAAGGTCCATGTTTGACATCCACATGTCGTGATAGTAAGGATACACTGGTTGATTACGCTCAGTGGCGTAACAAACTCCACCGGGGGCCCCCCGCAAAATTGGAAATGGGGCCCGCTTTAAAAAGTTACTAAATGCGACTTGTGTAACAAAAACTTATATGTGTTATAGCCAAGTAAATGAACGTGAAATACGGCGATTCCGTGTAATTTTCAGTGTAACCACCGAAGTGGTCAAGTCAATACCTACTTTTCGAGCTAATTGCGAGTGAAAATGTTTATTATTCAACAAAAAAACACGTTTTTATGCGGTTTTTGACAAATTCCCCAAAAAGTAAGTATGTATTTGATCGAAAAAAATATGTTTAGCAAAAATGTAGCTTATAAAAAAATAGAAAAAATTAAGTTTATCGACCCAGTAGAAGCAAATTTGTAGTTCAGGAAAAATTGTTTTTATTCGCCAAATTCCAAATCGAATATTTCAACGTGAAATAACCCAAAAATAAAGCACTTTTCGGGGAAAACTCATTAAAACTTTTTTAAAGTGTTTAAAAAAATCTATATTTTAATTTTTTTCAAAATAAAGTTAACCCCTTTTTTAGTAAAAAAAAAACGTGAAAATCTCCCCTATTTAGTACCCCAAATGAAACTAATTATTACCGCTTCACAAATTACTAAACTTTTTTTTATATGACTTATAAGTTTCTCCGGGACTTGAACGACTCACTTATCACGCGTGTATGCAAATTTTAAACAGCCATGTCTAAACCAATTTTTGTCTTACAGAAAAACAAAATAAAACCAGAATATTTAAAAAAGCAATACCTTAATTTTTTTACCCTTTGAAATTTTTCCTATCACTAATACTTTTTAAGTTATTTTGAAAAAGGGCATTTTTTCAAAATAAAAAAATACTTCTTTTACTATAAAACAATTTTTTTTCAAAAATAAAAACTTTGAACCTGTCAAACTTATAGATCATATCATTTATAAAGTAAATGGTAAAGCGCTAACGATTAATTTTATTTGGGGTGCTAATAGGGGGCAGGGGGAGATTGTCATTATTTTTTTTTCCAAAAAAAGGGGGCAAAAAACTTAATTTTGACCTTAACTAGCTTAGTTTTGATGCTGAAACTTTTATAAAAAATAAAAATATGTTTTTTTTAACATTTAAAACAAAATTTAATTTTCCCCGAAAAGTGCTTCATTTTTTGGTTATTTCACGTTGAAAAATTTGGAATTGGTCGAACAAGAACAATTTTTCAAGAGCTACAACTTATTGTTGCTAGACCGCTGCGCTTGCTGTGTCGCTAGACTTCATGAATACACCGTTTTTTTTTGTTTTTTTTTTATAAGCTACATTTTTGCTAAAAATATTTTTTCAATAATATTTAATTTGATAAAATACTTATTTTTTGAGTTACTTGTGAAAACGCGCCTGAAAACGTGATTTTATTTGTTGAAAAATAAAAAAAATCGCTCGCAAATAACTCGAAAAAATTAAATAAAGAAACTCTATAGAACAAAAGTTGATTACAATTAATTGGTCAATTTATCCATTTCCGTATTTATTTTAAACGTATGTTTTTCACCTCCTAGAAGGGGTGACTTTCACCCTCAAGTAAAAGCAACAAACGGCACAAGCCCAACTTTGAAGTGGAGGGTAAGTAGAACCTAAATCCAAATGTCAATCAAATCCGGTCATTTATTGGGCTATTAGTGTATTCATGCACTCTTATTATGACAACTTATATTTTTCATCTTTATTGGTTTAGGTTTAGAATAAAATAAAACAAAAATTAATAAATGATTACATTATTACATAGTGTTATTCTGTATCTACAATTTTATTAATACATAATAGTTATCTGACGGACAATTTCATTTTTAATACTACACTGCTTAAAAAAGTTGAACGTTGCGTATGTATGCGTAAAATAATATAACAATAACACATTTTTACATATTATATTAGACGACATAATGGGTCCCTGACATATTGACCCCCCCCCCCCCCCCCGCAAGCATCATGCTGCTGGGGCCTCTGTTACGGCTCTGAATACGCTGCTTCTCAAGTATTGAGGTATTTTGCGGTTCTTCAACTAAGTTTACCAAATCCTGCCCATACGTTTTGCTCTTCTAGTGATTTAGGCATTCTTTTAACATTTTTTATTTCGAATAAATTCAATTATAGGTAAAACATTCCAGCGTAACAGATTCAGGAATATGTACCTACAAAACAGAAATATATACATAACATTTTAAAGATAAAAAATAAAAACAAAAATTAATGATTGAATATGCAACAGCTTTGTCTGCGACTATATATTTTGCTATCGATATTTTTTACTGAATTTTCGTGTTTATATATTGAGCCAAACAATGGAATCGCCGAAATAAATAGTAATTTTGTTTTCCCCATCACAATTAACTACGATAACGTGCGAGCCGGACAGAAAATACCCCTAAATCCAATACAATTCAATCAAACAGTGAAATAAATCTGCTAAACGAGTGTCGAATGAAATTAATAGGCTGTAACTAATACAAGCTCACATTCATTCCCGTCCACGCATATAATGGGCTAATTTGACCAATTTAACCTATTCAGTTGTGGGTGGCTGCGAAATTACCACCTCGCATCTGTCATTCGCTATTACATTTAATTGTTATATGGATCTAAATGTGGCTACCGAGAGTGGTCACTGGTCAATACGGATTGACGTAAATAGATAGATTTATACTTCCACTGTTAATTATTACTATTATAGATAAATAAAACTTGTGGAATGGATACCCTTTCTTTTATTCTGTCATTGAATACAATAAACCAGTACTTATTCATGTGTTTTATTCCAGATTTGGAAAAGCTTTTGATAATAATTTTTGGCAAAGTGAAATAAATGAAAAGACTTAGGTACTCACAATCACTTTATTCTATAGTTCCAACCAAACTCTTCTTTCAGTGCGTCACAGTTTATCGAATTCTCAACGCATTAAGTTGAAACTGCCAAAAAAAGATACGTCCGTGATTATTATAAATAGAACTCAGAAAATTATATATTCGTTGATGTATATATACTTTCTTGATACTTGATTCTTTCCCAATGTCAATGGGTCATCAACATCATCATCATTCTCTTTGCCTTATCCCTATGCGGGGTCGGCTTCGCTAATTGCATTTCTCCACACAATTCTATCTTGGGTCATATCACTGTTAATCCCCTTTACCAACATGTCCTGCCTTATCGTGACCCCCAGGTCTTCTTTGGTCTTCCTCTCCTACTCCTTCCAGGAATCTGCACTTCAGCTATTCTTCGTATTGGGTGATTAACGTCTCGACGTTGAATATGACCAAACCATCTTAACCTATGCTTTTTGATTTTGGCATCAATTGGTGCCACACCTAGACTTCCCCTAACGTACTCATTTCTAATTTTATCCTTCTTTGTCACTCCACTCATCCATCTAAGCATTCTCATTTCCGCCACATGCATTCGTTGTTCCTCTTTCTTTTTCACTGCCCAATATTCAGTTCCGTACATCATAGCTGGTCTTATGGCTGTTTTATAGAATTTTCCTTTCAGCTTCATTGGAATTTTTCTGTCACACAACACACCACTCGCTTCTTTCCACTTCATCCATTTAGCCCTAATTCTACTGCATGCATCTCCATCTATTTCTCCATTACTCTGTAATACCGATCCTAGGTACTTAAAACTATTGCTTTTCACAATCATTTCACCATCCAAAGATACCATTTTATTTGTAGTAATTCCATCTTTAAATGAACATTCCAAATACTCTGTTTTTGTCCTACTAAGTTTTAAACCTTTTTCCTCCAGATCTTGTCTCCACTGTTCCAGTTTTTGTTCTTCACTATTTCCTATTAACACTACATCATCAGCATACATTAGGCACCATGGAATGCTACTCTGTAGTTTCGCTGTTATGTGGTCCAAAACTAATGAGAATAAATAAGGACTAAGCACCGAGCCTTGGTGCAGTCTACTTTCACCTGAAATTTATGAGTCTCTCTCACACTTGACCTAACACTAGTCATTACTCCCTCATACATATCTCTCACAATCTTTACATATTCGCCAGGGACTCCTTTCTTATTAAGTGCCCACCACAGAATCTCTCGAGGAACTCTATCATATGCTTTCTCAAGATCAATGAATACCATATGAGCATTGGTTTCTTTATTCCTGTATTTTTCCATCAGTTGCCTTACAATGAAAATTGCATTTGTTGTTGATCTGCCCTGCATAAAGCCAAATTGATTATCGGGTATTGTTACTGTTTTGTTTTTTTTAACTATTTATAAGCTTTGTCGATAAAATTGTAAAATTTTTCATGGCAATAAAGCATATTTCTATTCTATTCTATTCTATATTTCGGTTTCTTCACGTATCCGTCTATCAATTACTCTCTCCCATATTTTCATGGTGTGGCTAAGTAGACCTTGTTTTTGTAGACGGGTACTAATATACTGCTTCTCCATTCGTCTGGCATTTGTCCAACTTCCATAATTATATTAAATAGACCTGCTAGCCAACTTATTGCTGTCTCTCCCAATGCTCTCCATACTTCCTCAGGAATATCATCTGGTCCGACTGCTTTTCCTTTTTTTATTTTTTTTGAAGCGCTTGAGCCACTTCCTCGTTTGATATTCTGGTAACCATGGCTGTTACTGTCTCCGTTAACTCCGCAGGCTGTCTGTCAAATTCTTCATTTAATAAACTGTCAAAATACTTTCTCCATCTCTTTTTGACATCCTTTTCGTGAATTAGTATTTTATTATTTTCATCTCGGATACATGGAAGATACATGGAAGAGTTTGCTATGGAACTCTAAGGACCTCATTGCCTTCTTTATGTATGAATAGAAAACAAAAAGTTGTGACTGGCTAATTGACACCCAAGTCTATGCCATAAAAACAATCTCGGATACAGCTAATCTGATTAAAATCTCTTGATTTCTTTGCTCTCTGTTTGGCTATTTTATATATCTTTGCTTCGCCTTCCCTGGTATCAAGTTGATCGTATAGGTTTGAATACGCTTCTGCTTTAGCTTTTGCTACTGCTACTTTCGCTTCCTTTTTGGCGACCATATAGTTTTGAAGATCTATGTCCGATCTGGTGTCTTGCCACTTTTTATATAATGTTCCCTTCTCTTTTTTTTCCTTGTATTTCATTTGGCCACCACCAAGTCTCTTTATCCTCAAACTTCTTTCCTGACGTTTTCCCAAGTATTTCAATAGCCGTCTCTCTAATAATATTGGCCATTTTTTTCCAAATTGTGTTAGGGCTTCCTTTCATGATCCGACATATTTTTTCTACTATTCTTTCCCTGAATAGGCCTTCTTTCTCATCTTTTAGCATCCACCACTTGATTTTTTGTGGTCCTCTCCGATATTTTTGTTTAGTTTCGCTTTCTACTTCGATGTCCAGAACAAACAGCTTATGTTGTTGGCTTACTGTCTCACTAACTATTACCTTGCAGTCCTTGCATTCACGTATGTCTTCTTTCCTTATCATGAAGTAGTCTATTTGGGATTGATGTTGTCCACTTTTGTAGGTAATAAGTTGAGTTTCTCTCTTTTTGACAATGTCAATGGGTAAAATGATAATTTCGACATTGTAGGTATAATGAAAATTTTATTTTATATTTATGTATTTTTCATTAATAGTTATTTATGATATAAGTGTTAAAAGTACACGTTTAAGGCACGCATGTGAAAGTTTGCAGAATGAGCGAAGCGAATTTTGCAATTCACATGAGTGCCTTAAAAATGCACTTTTTAACACGTATATCATACAATATTTTTTCTACAAACGTCTCATATATCAACAATTATAATTTATTCATTCTCAATTACAGGACAATATCTACAAAAACTTTTACTTGAACTTGACTGACATTCCATTTTTATATTTTTCTTGACATTACATCAAACTGCCTATACTGTCAATACGTAAATCATAACAACTATAGAATAACATCTTACTTTTATTGTTGTATATTCTAACAAATTTTAATAGTTTTTTTTTCTACAAACGTGTTAAAAATGCAATAATACAGTTTATATTAAATTTTAAAAAACCTTTTAAACCACCTATTTCAAATTGCGCAAGTTGTACTATTAATATTAATGTTAATTAATGAAATATAAATATTTTGACGTTTCACAATTTGACAATTCACTTTTAACTGCAGTGCCTTAAAAATTTTAAAGCACTAGTGCCTTAAAGTAGCATTTTTAACGCTCCTATGGAGTGCTAAAATAGTTATTTATGAAACAATTCGTGAAGTATGCTTTTTGCGAACGCATGCGATTTTTAGAGAACGAGCGACAACGGAGCGAGTGCTATACATCGCGTAAGTTCGCAAAAAGTACTTCACGCACAGTATCATACAATATTTTATCTACGATAAACAAATAAAAAAACTGTAACTCTTCGTCACTGGAATTCATTTCTATTCTACAATTTTTAGAACTTTGACATTTAAAAATCCTAACTACTTTCAAACCACAAAACTGTCAAAAATTTTGTTGTAAGTCATTGCTCATATTGTCATCACCATGACAACGCGAAAGTTAAGGATATTTGGTTATATGAAAGTGTGCCAAAAAACCCATTGAAAGTGTGCGAAAAAGTAAATCCCATTTAAAATACATTGTTACTTCAGGTACACTTTAAACCATTTATTTATACGTCTTTATTTATACGTCCATGCTTTAAACCCTTCACTCACTGCTATCTATGATGACAGTTTTCACAAACTAAAAACTTATAGATAATATATGACATAGAGTAGATAAATTGCATTTATCTACTCTATGTCATATTATGTATAAGATTTTAGTTTGTGAAAACTGTAATTATAGATAGCAGTGCGTGAAGTGTTTAAAGTGTGCGTGAAGTAACAATGTATTTTAAATGGGACTTACTTTTTCGCACTGTTTTTGACGGTTCCATGACATCTCGTAACGCGACAGTTCGTAACCGGAGAGTTGGTAACGGACAATTCGTAACAGCGACATTTCGTAACGGCGACACTTCGTAACGGCGACAGTTCGTAACTATACAAATTCGCAACGGACAATTCGTAACGTCCAAATTGAATTATTCTGTTTATTGTTGTTAACGTGGAAACTAACTGTTATTACAGTTATAAATGGAATTATGTTTATCAATTTAACGAATCAGTATCAGGATAAACATTTTTAAGGCATTTCATATTTCGTGTTTCAGAATATAATAAAATTATTTAAACCAAGTACCTATTAAAGTATTAGAAGCCATCCCTCTTATTAACTATAACCGTTGATTGAATGCCCCAAAGCTATTACCAATCACAAGGTTTATTATAATAGCAGGTAATTATAATCTTTTCTTTACAAAATGTTTATTTAAATAGTTTGGAATGTCTAAAGACGGTTGTCAGATTAAAGATTTCAGGAATTAAGTACTTCATTATACCTTTGTCTAGGCATATGCAAATTTAAGGAACAATAAGAGGAATAAAGAATACTGTTTAAAGTTTGTATGTATTTAAATATTTGTTTGTGTTTAAAGACTTTTAATAAACACTAAAACACGAAATATAAAATGTGTTAAACATGTTTATTCCCGTACTGATTCGTTAAATTGATAAACATAATTTCAATTATAACTGTAATAACAGTTAGTTTCCACGTTAACAAAAATAAACAGAATAATTCAATTTGGACGTTACGAATTGTCCGTTACGAATTTGTATAGTTGCGAACTGTACATACCGTTACCAAGTGTCGCCGTTACGAACTGTCGCTGTTACGAATTGTCCGTTATCAACTGTCCGGTTACGAACTGTCGCGTTACGAGGTGTCTGGTCACGGTTTTTGACACACTTTCATATAATCAAATATCCTTAACTTTCGCGTTGTCATAGTGATGACATAATGAGCAATAAATTACGACAACAGTTTTGACAGTTTTGTGGTTTGAAAGAAGTTAGAATTTTTAAATGTCAAAATTCTAATAATTGTAGAATAGAAATAAATTTCAGTGACGAAGAATTACAGTTTTTTTATTTGTTCATTATAGATAAAATATTTTATGAAACTGTGCGTGAAGTACTTTTTGCGAACTTATGCGATGTATAGCACTCGCTCCGTTGTTGCTCGTGCTCTAAACATCGCGTGCGTTCGCAAAAAGCATACTGCACGAACTGTTACATAAATAACTATTTTAACACGGTTGTAGAAAAAATATTTTAAACATTAATATTCTGGTAAATATTTATATAAATATTTATACATAGAAGACAAATATCTTACGTACGTAATCCGTGATTATTATACATAGAACTCAGAAAATTATGTATTCGTTGGTGTCTTTACTGTCTTGATACTTAATACTTTCACATATGTACTGAAAAAATAGTTTCTCAGAAAAAATATACCAATGAAAGATGGTTTGGGTGAAATAACCTTAAGAATGTACTACAGTTTACCAAAAATTAAATCAGTTAGATACTGATATAGACCTAATTTAACCTTTAACTACAGGCTATGGTGTACCTACTACACCAGCCGTACTCAATTTGCCACCATGTCTGATAAGCACTAGTTAAGCTTGTATGCCTCTGCCTAACCTATCTCTGACGTGTCAGCTATAAGCTTCGACAGTTCAAAATTTACAACAAA
Organism: Diabrotica virgifera virgifera; assembly: GCF_917563875.1. Taxonomy (NCBI): domain Eukaryota; kingdom Metazoa; phylum Arthropoda; class Insecta; order Coleoptera; family Chrysomelidae; genus Diabrotica; species Diabrotica virgifera. The sequence continues at coordinate 128,277,667 of NC_065448.1, forward strand.
TTTTTATTTTATAGTATTTTTATTTACTTGTTATGTTAAAAGTATCTGTTTCTAACAAAATTATTAAAGCTAATTTGTCCTCACCAAAACCATAAATTTCCCAAAAAAACCTACGCATTTCTACACTCTTCCTTTAGGCATTTACGAGTGGAACGTTATGTTGCAAAATTTTTCATCAGCTTATGACGGAAAAGGGTAAACTGTTAGATTTTTCTAACGACGCTACCGATCCCGGGTTAAATTACGTTTATCTACTAAAAAAAGCATTATTAGTGTATAGCGACTTATATGCAAAAAGAGTTTTGGAAATGCGTTTTGGAAACTTTTGTTCTATATGGTTTTTTCCCAGAAGGCTATTTTTAGAGAAAAAGAAAGCTTGTGTTTTTTGTTGTTGTTCTTAATACGTTTGTTGCTAATTGTTATATTTTTGTTATGTACCTACTATTTTTTTGTTAAGACATTTTTGGAATATGTGACGACATTTATTTTGTACAATATATGTATTGAAAATACTTGTTGTAGCTTTTAATTGCGTTTTTAGTCGTTGGTGTATATGTTATAGTCAAAGCCCGAATTTCAGGCACTCCTAGGTTTGACTAGGCAATCCGCAGGTCTGACTGACGGTCTTAGTCAAAGCCCAAAATAAATTACTGTGTCATCCTTTCACTAGTCAAACCTAGGAGAGACTGAGTTGGTCAGGCAAAGGCCGAACTTTAATTTTATGAAATCGGGGTTTCACTAGTCAAACCCCGATCAGCTATGAAAATGTCGTATTTTGTCAGATTAGGTTTAATAAAACATCATTTTTTAATTTTAATGTTTATTATTTTGATATTGTCGTAATTAAAATAAAAAAAATAGTGTTTATTCTCACATGTTGAGGCATTATGGCATTTAGAGTTGAGTAATACATTAGACCTTTTACACATACATAATTTTAAAGAGCATTTCTTATTGCAGTAGCATTTTATACAGCCTTGTCCTCCAAATTTAGAATCTTTTGTACTATATAATTTCTTTTAGAGACAGCTTAACGTCTGGAACATCTTCGAAATTAAAAAAATTAAAAAAAGTGTGCTTATTGTTCAGTATTTCGTACCAGCTCTATATAAACCGTCAATAATTGTTTTATCTTGTATGACATCCAAAATATTTCGAGCATCTCCTTTGGCTCTATCAAAGTTGGGGATAGGTATTGTTACAGTTTTTTAAATAATTATAATTTATTTACACCACAACACATGAGAAAATTATTTAACATGAAATATTTAAAAAAATTATTAAATTTTTAACACAGAATAAAAATATTTTGAGGAAATAGATTCCACAGAATTGTATGAGTTTAGTATACACTCCCAATATTTCCAATAATTCTTCTTTTTTAATGAAACTTTATTTGAGCTGTTAATATTGTGAGGTAGGAAATTTTGTGTTGTACGTTTCCTACTCTGAATCTGTCAAAATGCTTCTTAGTGGAGTCAATGAAGGTGGATATGAGCTATTACCTCAGATTTCGTTGAACCTCCATCGATTTTCATAAAAATTGGTGAGTGGTTAAAGGATACCTCAAGGAACAAAGGTGACATAGTGCCAACTTGCGCTTTTTGCATTTTAGGGGTGAAATACACCCCTTTTTAAAAATTTTTTTTTTAGATTTCTGAAAGTGCAGTCACTGTAAGTTTTCACTTCCTATTTCGTTGAACCTTCATCGATTTTCATGAAAATCGGTAAGTAGTTAGAGGATACCTCCAGCAATAAAAGTTATATAGCATTAACTTGCGCTTTTGCATTTTAGGGGTGCAATACACCCCTACTTTTTAAATTGTAAAAAATGCAGATTTCCGCATTATGGCGCAAGTAATCTTTAATTAAGAAAAATAAATATTTAGTTTTATATTTATGCGCATGAATTACATTTTTTTTTAATTTTTCAAACCTTATAGTAACCAAAAATCCGAAAATTAACAAGTCGAAAATCACGAAAACCTTATTTATCTATATTTCTGAAAGTGTAGTCACTGAATGTTTTTACCCACGATTTCTTTGAACCTTCATCGATTTTCATTAAAATTGTTGATTAGTTAGAGGATACCTCAAAAACAAAAGTGATATGGCACCAAGTTGCGCTTTCTGCATTTTAGGGGTGAAATCCACCTTTTTTTTTAATGATAAAAATGCAGATTTCAGCATTCTGGCTCAAGCAATCTCATTTAATTAAGTAAAATAAATATTTTTTTACATTTATGTGCATGATTTATAATTTTTATTAATTTTTCAAACCTTATAGCAACCAAAAATCAGAAAATTAGCAAATCGACAATCACGAAAAAAATTATTCTTTTATATTTCCAAAAAGGCAGTCACTGAAGGTTTTCACCCCTGATTTCGTTGAACCTCCATCAATTTTCATGAAAATTGGTAAGTAGTTAGAGGATACCTCAAGAAACAAAAATGATGTGGTACCTTCCGCTTTTATCCTGGGGGTGGATGTTACCCCTTCTCAGGGGTGAACACTATTTTATTAAAAATAACCCCATAATTAGATAGAGGAGTAAATTCTAAGCAAACTTTCTTTTATCAAGTTTATAAATTTTTTATTTAAATAATATTTCATAATTTAATAAAATATTATTGGTACAGTAAAACCTGCCAATAACGGCCACTAAAAATAGAAAACAATTGGCCGTTATAGAAATGTGGCCGCTAATGCTAGGTTTCCTTTTCCACAATTACATAAAATATAATTGAAAATTTATTTATTTTAGTAATTAAAGCAAATCTAATTAAATATAATTCTACAAACAAACGGAACATACTAAAACTAAATTCAATTTACTACAATATAAAACAATATCTATACGAAAAAACAACTACAAGAAAAACGGAATTTTTGTTTGTTTTACATTTTTTTAGATAAACGAAACATACTAAAACTAATTTAATATAGGTAATACATAATATAAAACAACATACTATAGCTACTACGAAAAATACGCTTATCACTAAAGTATCGTCGTGCTTTCATGCTATATTCAACAAAACCAACTTGGTACGGCCTTTAATTAGATATCGCAAATCACTTTGGCTATCGTTGCTATACAGGGATAATAATCTGTGCAATGTTATGGTACAGGCTACGTTAAATATGAAGTAAATGTGGAAGATATACACTGGTTATTCATTTCAATTTAATTTGATTGTTTTTTAATCGTTTACAATATTTAAAATAATTAAAGACATAAAGTTAGAGATTTCAAAAATAAATTCAGTTCTCACTGGCAGGGTGGGAAATAATAAAGTGCCATACAATAGCATTTCATTATAATGCTCATTACAGGCATTACAGGCTGCTCCGTTTGAGAAAACTCATACTCTCAAACTTTGAGAAAACAGTCATTCAGTTTCGACCAACCCTGTATTAGCTAAAATTAAACGTTTTGCTAGATTAATAATTTTTAACAATAATAGACTATATTAAAAATCACTTGAACATAAATTGATTTTCTGATGTCCAATCACTACAATTATACAGAGGGTGAATATTGCTATGAAATTTGAAAAAAAAAAACGTAATTATCTTTTAAACTACTTCGTATAACATCACAAAACCTGATATTTTAAGAAATAAAGGATAGAGGAGAATCCAAAAATGTAAAAATATACAGGGTGTTCCATTAAACAAAAGATAATTTTGTTTCACCCTGTCAATATGGGTGGCCCTGTATATTTGGAAATGTATTTATATTCTGATATTATCTATGCCCCAATCTCACCTAAATAAACTTTTTTCGTATCTCCTACAACAAACGACTAATTGGACTTCCCACAAGCTGTATACATACAAAATCTCCGCTATAAAATTTTTTCAAAGAGAATGTTATTGGTTTTTTTAAAATAACTCAGTTAATTTTTGAAATATGAGATTTATCCAAAAACCATTACAGAGCTAACTAAAAGGTCTATAACACTGTATTAAACATAATTTTCTAAATCCTTTATTTTTTTTTAAATACAAGGTGAAAGGGCCCCGGTTACATGGTTCTCGCAGTAAAATTTAGGTTTTAAATGTTTCTATCTCGGTTATTTTTTGTCATAAAAAAATATTAAAAAAATAAAAAGCTTAAATAAAGTTAAAACTAAAATTTTGTTCTCTACTATTTTTTAGGTATATCGAGTATTTTTGGAGTTATTATCAAAAGAAAATGAAATTCACGAAAATTTGAAAAATTCTAATTTTTTTTAATCGTATTTTTTTTTTCAAAAATATGCATTCTAAACCGGTCAAAATTGTTGAAGTTATTAGTCATGTTAAAATAAATAAAGTTTTAAATGGGTTACTATAAATTTTAATTTTTGTGGAAATGACGTATTTTTCATTTTTCATTCTTCCCTAAAAAATCTGAAAGGGTCCTCTTATTTCCATCATAACTTGCTTAATTTTCATGCTATCGACTTCTTATATAGCTTTTTGATAGTTACCTTTAAGTACTTTATTAAAATGTTTAGTATCTATATTTAACAAAGTGCATCGTTTTCCTGTTATTTAAGCTTGAATACTAAGATTTGAGTACTCGCGGAAAAAAATATACATTCAATTGCATATAACTCACTTTGTATATGTAATAAAGGATTTTTCGAATAAGGAGCTTATTTATTTTTATATTGTCTTCGATTTTGGTAATAACAACTTTTTTAAAGAAACTTATGGTTTTTGAGTTATTTATGAAAAACTCCTTTAAAACATGGATTTTTTTCAGGAAAAATCAATACTTTTGATCTTTAATAATTCAAAATTTATTGATTTATTGGAATAACTTTATATAACAAATTTTACTTATAATTTGTTCCTCTATCAATTAGTGGTAATATTTTTAATAAAATAATTCCCACCCCCGAGAAGGGGTGGCATCCCCCCAGGGTAAAAGCACAAGTTGGCACCATGTCACCTTTGATTCTTGAGGTATCCTCTACATACTTACCAATTTTCATGAAAATCGATGGAGGTTCAACGAAATCGGAGGTGAAAACCTTCATTGCCTCCACTATCTGAGTTAATCGAACGGAGTTTGATTATTTACACGTAATTTGGTTTGACTAATCATATGAATTTTATTTTAGCACAAACAGATGGAATGATAATGTCATCATCAACTGTGAAAGAAGATATTGCAATCGGAGAAAAAACTAAGGATCACCATAATACTAACGAAGCCCCTGGACCGTCGTCACTAGGAGAAGAACATTGTCAAACAATTCAGATTACTTCTTAAGATGTGGTTTGTTGTATTTGCCAAAAAGAGAGCTCTGACGCATAAAGGAAAGGCGATTGAAAGTCTCCATGCCCAGGCTAATCCTATGAAACAATTAAGTGAAAAAAAATTCCTCCAATTTCGATTGGAAAAACTGTAATAATACCTATCCCCAGCTTTGATAGAGCCAAAGGAGATGCTCAAAATATTTTGGGTATAATACAAGATAAAACAATTGACGGTTTATATTGAGTTGGTACGAAATATGGAACAATAAACACATTTTTTTTTTCAAGAAATCATATAAAAGAACGCAAAGAGAAATTTCTTAATTTCGAAGATGTTCCAGACGTTAAGCTGTCTCTAAGAGAAATTAGTACAAAAGATTCTTTTGGAGGACAAGGCTGTATAAAATGCTACTGCAATAAGAAATGCTTTTTAAAATCATGTAAGTCTAAAATGTCTAACGTATTCTGCAACTCTAAATGCCATAATGCCTCAGAATAAACACTATTTTTTTTTAATTACGACAATATCAAAATAATAAACATTAAAATTAAAAAATGATGTTTTATTAAACCTAATCTAATAAATTACGACATTTTAATAGCTGATCAGGGTTTGACTAGCCAAAATCCGATTTCATAAAATTAAATTTCGACCTTTGCCTGACCAAAGTCTCTCCTAGGTTTGACTAGTCAAACTCCGAAACTGTAATTTATTTCGGGCTTTGACTAAGACCGTCAGTCAGACCTGAGGATTGCCTAGTCAAATCTAGGAGTGCCTGAAATTCAGGCTTTGACTATAACATATATACAGAATACACCACGCCACATAAGTAGGCACCTACACCCCCAGAATACGTCACGTAGTTATGCCTAACGGACGGGCGCCCGTAGTTAAAAGGTTAAACAAGTAATGAAATTTAACTTCAAATGAAAAAATAAAAAATTCCACTGCAAATCCAAGCTAATATGGAAAGAAATATTATATTTCAGGCACACAATAGCGATCCAATGCTCACTTAATTTGCTATTTAGAATAGGGACGAAGCATTCCCGAATCTATATCTATTTTAATCGACTTATAGTCGGCTCTTGTCAATAAAAGGTTCCGAAACTCTTTCAACTACGTAAAAACTTTCCCCAGGGCTGACATTGGTTCCGATCATAATCCAGTAGTGGCGCAGATGGAAGTGTGATTAAAAATCTGTAAACCACCATAAAAAAACTACATATTAGACAGATATCAGAACAACTCGAAGATGAAAAAACCGAGAAGAAAACAGAAAAGTAACTGAAAAAAAAAACTTAAAACAAATTACCAACAAAGAAGACAGAACACAAGATATAGAACACAGTGGCGGCTCGTACCACTTTAAGAAGGTAGTGCCAGAATTCGGACAACCGCCAAAATTTTTAGTGACGGGTTCACGATATTGTCGAAATATCGCTGATACTTTTACCTTATGTATCTTATGCATATTTATCTGAGGTGCCAAGAAATTGTTCAAAATTTATCAAAACAGTTCCGTAAATTCATTAACAATAAAAAACTCTCAACTTACAACCATTATTTACTGCTAATATTACTTAGCTTGTATTACGATTTAGTCTCTATTTATAAAAGTATAAAAATAATACTATTTCATTATTTACACACATGCACAAAGTTGTGTTAATACCACTTTTAAAGTTTACGATACATCCTTCTTGTTTTTTTTGGTTGCAAAGTTTTCAATGACTTTATTCTTAAAATTATCAATACCATTTACAAAATGCTTTTCTGCAGATAGCATACCTAAGTCGTTTTTCTTTCATTGTATTTTAACTAATGTTTTAATTCGTTTTAACATCGAAACACAGCGTTCTGCTTCAGATATTGATATAGGAATGGTAATTAAAATGCTTAAAAATTTAATAGTTTCTTCCAATGTGGTTTTTAAACCTGTCTTATTTAATAAAACTCATAGCGGAATTGCCCCAGAGGTAGTACTTAATTCGTCTCACTAATACAGTACTTCTAATTCAGTTTTAAACCGAGTTTTGTTTAAAAATTAAAATTGTCTCCATGTTTCATTAAAAAATGATTCCGGGAATCGACGCTTGTAAGCAGAAAACTTCTCCGACAAATAAATTAGAAGCAACTACCTGTCAGGAGACGGTAGACCTTTGAAAGATCTGGAACTTTACATATTATGAACCTTTAAGTCGTTGTCTAATTCGGCTCTAAAATTGACCAGTTGCTTAAATATGCCTCTATTTTGTGAATTGTTTTTTCGTTGTGACCTCTTTAAGAGGATCGGTACGTATTTTCGGCTGCAATGCTATTCAAATGGGGATTCATTTTTTTCAAATCCTGAGAAAACTAATAAGTATTTTTGAAAAATTTAAACGCAGAATGAAAGATTACGTTATTAGCGAGGGCCGAAAGTCCCTGAGAACTTCTATAATGTTTATTTTAATAAGTTACAGGGGTGAAAAAACTAAGAGAAAATTTAGTGTGATATTTAATTTCAAATATCTCATTCAAAATAAACTTTTTATTTATTCTAAGGGACTTTCGGCCCTCGGTAATAATTTAGTCTTTCATTCTGCGTTTAAATTTTTCAAAAATATTTATTGGTTTTTTCAGGATTTGAAAAAATGAACACAATGCCGTGGTAATATTTTCCAAATCTGTCTTTGTCTTACAACGCACTCAACCGAATATAATATTGTCATATATTGTCAGTCAGACACTGACAATCAGTGACAATTTTAAATATTTGACATTTCATCGGGAATATTTTGAGAAATTGATTAAATATTATTGATATATAGTGTATTTGATAAATAATTGATTTAAGACGTGAACTTAATAAAAAGTTATTTATTGTGTATTATTTGTGGAAGATCCAAGCAGAGAATACATCAGATATATCCTGTGATCCAAATATTTTGTTGTTAGAGATGTTCAAAATTGTAAGCGTTCCAAAATAACAACATATTATTATTAAAAAATCACTTTAACACTTTTCCTCTTTTCTCGATTGATTATTAGTTTTTGTTGTACAAATAAATTATTACAATCACTGAAAACATAGTTAGTGAAAAAATTATCACATTTATTAACTGAATTAATCATTTGCAATTATAAAAATAACAGTCATCCAAGAACATTCAAAAGCCATCTCTTTAAATTAATTATGACATTAACTCGAAAGTTAAGCCTTAAGCTAACTCGAAAGCTCTACAAAACCTTATAAAATTTGTAAAGAAAAACCACCAAAAGAGTTTTTTAAGATACTAATCTGATTCATTGTCAATTAATAAATTAAACTTAAGAAATAATCAAAATATTATTTATACTAGACCCACGATCATGATGCACTAAAAGTTTAATAATAATATTATAAATACAAAAGCTTTAACAGAAAATAGACATAACAAAAGCGACAAGCCAGCACTTAAAGAAACTCAAAATAAATAGATACTCTTATTACTATATGCCCGGCACGAAATTCTCATTTAAGGTATACTAAATAGTACAATATAGCTCTTTCTCTGTCACTTATATAGGATGGTCGTAAAATTTTTCTCTTTTGGGATGGAGGACACGAGAAGCATAATTACTATGATTGATGGATTCGACCGTTACTTGATGGAAGTTCATTTTATCTAACAATAAAACACTGAAAACGTTAGTTTTCTATACTTCCACAAAATTTATTACAACTAAGTGACTACAGCTGTTTCGGCAGAGTGCCTTTCTCAAGTGATATAGTTTACAATGTGTTTGCCTTTTTAAGTCTTTAACTGAAGAGGTTTTAAGGAGTGGGGAGCTGTTTGTCTCGAGTTGGTCATTCAGAATTATATCCGTATTTTTCAATTTATTAATTTCCATAGATTCTAAGAAAGATAGCTTAAGGCCTTTATTTTGAATATGTAGAATTTGAAACTCTTCATTGAAAGAATGATTATGATCTAGAATCTAGAAGGTGAAGTGCCTATGTAGAAGTGTCTGTTTTTCTATTGTTGAAAGCCCTTTTGTGTTCTGCTATCCGTTTGTCAAAGGTTCTGCCAGTTTGACCGATGTAAGTTTTCGGACAGTCACCACACGTTAGTTTGTATACACCACTCTGTAGTTGCATTCTCTTTCGGCTTTTATTGTTCTTAATATATTTGCTTAAGTTGTTGTTAGTTCTGAAAGCTGGTGTTATTCCTTTCTTTTTTTTTGTATCTGGCTATTTTTGTTGTTATCTTGCCAGTGTATGTGAGAGAGCAGAAGGTACTGGGTTCTTTCGGTGGTGGTGGATACACTAATTTCAGGGCTTTCTTATGGAGTTTTTGGTTTAAAATTTTGTTAACTGTTTGTTCGTTATAGCCATTGTTTACTGCTATTTGTTTAATGATGTTTAGCTCTATCTCGAAGTTATTTTTTGTCATGGGAATTTCTGTCAGTCTATGTATCATGCTATGGTAGGCTGCTAATTTGTGCTGTGTAGGATGGGACGATGAATTGTGTATAGTTGTGTCAGTATGGGTAGGTTTATGATATACGGAGAACTCATGTTTGTTGTGTAGTCTGGTAATCGTTATATCTAGAAAGTTTATAGAATGTTCTGTTCTGTTTCTATTGTAAACTAAATATTACTGTGGTTATTGTTCTCTGATATTACTATGAAGTGAATAAATGTATGATAGAAATTGGTCAAGTTGTCTGTTAGTTCCTGTAAAGCATACTAGTATATCATCCACGTATCTCACCCAATATAAGAACTGTTTAAATACGGGATGTTAAGAAATTTTTGTTTCAAGTTGGTTCATAAATATATCTGATAGCAATGGGCTTAGAGGATTACCCATAATAAGTCCTGCACTGTTGTTTGTGTATATTTGATTATTGAATTCAAAATAGTCTTGATTTATGCAAATTTCAAGAAGGTGTAAAATTTCAGAAGCAATGATCGGATTTGTACTCTTATGGTCTAAAAGATTTTTAACTAAAACAAAAGTTTCTGTAGGAGGAACACTAGGAAAAAGATTTTTTACGTCAAATGAAATTAGTCTGGAGTTGTTGGGCAATTGAAAATGTTGTATTTTATTAACTAGTTCTAGTGTATTTTTTACGGTGAATTTAGGTGAAAATTTAGTGTATTCTGTAATAATTTCTGACAGTTTTTTTGAAAGTTTATATGACGGAGCTGTATAAAAAGAAACTACAGGCCTTATTGGGTGGTCAGGTTTGTGTAGTTTAATAAAAGAGTATAGTTTAGGAGGTTGTGGGTTCATAATATTAAGGTATTTCTGTTCTGTTGGATTTAGTATCGATTTTGAATTTTCAATGGCTAGTTTAATTTGTTTTCGGTATTTTTCTGTGGGGTCTTTGTTTAGTGTTATACTATTTTGGTTATTTAAAAATTCTATTGTTTTGTTATTATAGTCTCTTTTATCGATAGATAAATATTATACTATGTATATTTTATTTGTTCTCTATAATTAACTTGATGTAACGAATCCTCCGATTCATCCTGTCACCTAAATGGTAATTCCTAACAACTTAAAAAAATTACAATATCAATCATTAAACGACGTAAAACTGCCTACTTACCTATTTCATAATTTTATCCGATAGCAAGGTACGTGGCTATCACCGCTCGGCAGATTGGTTTCTGCCGTACTTGCCATTCAAATGCATTCAAATAGATACGGGAAATGTATAATTGATTGCCTATCGGCTAATATTCCATAGCTTCTTATTACAAGCAAATCTTCAATCTGGGGACGGCTTGCCGAAAACACACAATAGCAATCGGGTGCATGACTATAGCATCATTTTTAAAAAGTCTCTCACGCACAGCGCACAGGGATCACTTAACGTATGGGATCGATCGAATTCTTTTAAAAACAATGAATAAAATTTAGTCTGTATTATCTCACAGATATTTTTTTATTTCACAGAAACGAATATCATCAACTCTGATTAAATTAAATATTTAAAAAAATCTATAATGTGTCCATAAATGTGTGGGTTGGCACTGCCGACCCTGCCAACCCTGACCAGCCGCCACTGCTTTGAACTTTGAAGTATGTAAACAACAATTTAAATTCAACCATTATTTGGTTTTGCCTTTACTAGTGCAAGTACTCCAAAGTTCACTGAAGATGGACTAATAAGTCCTAAAACGTTCGTTCTGAATAACTATTGTAATCCATTTAGATTTTTTATTAAATTTTGTAATAAAATATTTATGCCAATTATACAACACAAGTTTTTACTTCGATGTTAAAGTTTCTTAACCAACTCCCGAGAACTATCCCGATTTAGCTTATTCGATTTCACTGATTTGATACGAATTTCCGTGTTTATTTCTTATTGAACGTATTCTTAGGATTGGCGTTTTATTTCGTGACGCAAAGCGTTGGCGGTATCGTAATTTGGAATAAAAAACCAATTTGAATAACCATTCAGGAAGATTTGATCTCCACAATTCCAAACATGTTTATCGCACCAATTATATCAAATATAAATAGCCAATTCTCCCTAAAATATTACATTATATTATTTGACATATTGTAGTAAAAACTGGGAAATGAGATGTTGTGAATTCGGATCTATCAAAGCAGGGAAACACGCAATGAAACAGAACAACAGGAATTATTTATTATTTGTCTTATGAATAATTGATCTTTTATTGGTTGTTTAGCTTGTTCTACAATCGATATTCTTACTATTTTTGTTCTCTTCTTCTAATGTTTATTATATCTTTATAAAAATATAAAATTACATTGATTAAATTATACTTATGTATATGTATCATTATTATGTCCCAAGAAGTAAAAACTGTTATACTTACACACTATACAATACTTTTAGAAAACAGAAAATATTGCAACGTTAATGATTAAGGATATTCGTTAATTACAGGACAAGCTGAACTCCGCCTCTGGTAGTTGTTGATTTGATTAAGTAGATCAGTAGCTATTAGTGCCGGTCCCAAGCTCGGATAAAGGAGGAGGGTTTGCTACAGAAAAGGCATCCGGAAGTAAAAACTTTGCTAAAACCGTGGGTGGAAGGAATATGGAAGATAGTTTAAGAGCAAGAGGCGCAGTTGCTGTCTGGCCTGACCCCTGAGAAAAAGTGAGCTAGGACTACCCCTTAGAGGACGTTAGAGGGCCAAGAAGTTAGTCCTGAACTCCTGATGATTGCGAAACTCAACGTCGAAAGTATGAAAGGCAAAGAAAGAGAGATCTTGGAGATGCATGCAAGTTAATATACAGGGTGTCTAGAAACTCTCCCGACAAACGAAGACAGGAGGTTCCTCAGATAATTTTTAGACAATTTAACCCAATTCACCTAGTCCGAAAATGCTTCCTAAGGGAGCTAGAGCTATTTGAAGATGGCATCTGGTAATTAGTTTTTCTTAAATACCTCCAGAACGCTTCTATTTAGAAAAACGAAAACTGGTACACTTATTTATCTTCCAGGTTTAAATCGATTCCATTAATTACGAATTTCTAGTGCCGGTCATAGGCACCCGTTTTGGGTAGTGCAACTGGTATTTTATCGCATAACTTTTTTGCCTTTAACTTCTAAGCATTTTTGACACTGCATTGTTAAATTGTGAGGTATTCTAGTACTAAAAGGTACTCTTAATTTAAGGCGGTAGAATGCACCGTTTTCTAGAAAAATCAATTTGAAAATTTTTCGTTTATTGAATTTGAAAAAAATTTTTCAAAAAAAAGACGGTGTATTTTACGGACTTATCGCAAGAGTAACTTTTAGTACTAGAATACCTCATAATTTAATCATTAAGTGTCAAAAATGCTTAAAAATTAAAGACAAAAAGGTTATGTGATAAAATAACCATTGACCTACCCAAAACGGATGCATATGACCGGTACTAGAATTTCGCAACTAAGGAAGTCGATTAATCTCTGGAAGATAAATAAACGAAGATAAATTAATTTTTTTTTCAAAATCAACTGACGAAAAATTTTTAAATCGATTTTTCTAGAAAACTGTGCATCCTACCGGCTTAAAGCAAGAGTACCTTTTGATACTAGAATACCTTGCAATGTAATAATCCAGTATAAAAAAATGCTTAGAAGTTAAAGATAAAAAACTTATACGATAAAATAACCGTTGCCCTACCCAGAACGGGAGCCTATGACCAGTACTAGAAATTCTTAATTGATGTAATTGATTTATATCTTGAAGATAAATAAGTTTACCAGTTTTCATTTTTCTAAATAGAAACGTTCTGGAGATATTTAAGAAAAACTAATTCCAAGGAGCCATCTTCAAAGAGCTTTATCTCCCTTAGAAAGCATTTTCGGACTACGTGAATGGAGTTAAATTGTCTTAAAATTCTCTCAAGAATCTCCAGTCTTCATTTGTCGGGAGAGTTTCTGGACACCCTGTATAGAAATAGAAATAGAAATAGAAATATGCTTTATTGCCATGAAAAATTTTACAATTTTATCGACAAAGCTTATACATAGTCAAAAAAAAACAAAACAGTAACAATCCAATTTACTAAAATTACATAAATCGTCAATATAAATGGAGTTGGTATAATTGCTGATAGTGAAATGAAAGATAACGTAGTAGAAGTTGTAAGCACGAGTGATAGAATGATGTCAGTGAAATTTGTAATTGATAAAGAGGTATTGAATGTTGTGTGTGTGTGTGTGTGTGTATGCTCCCCAAACAGGTCTGGGTGAGAATGAAAGAAGAGCTTTTTATGATCAATTAGGAGACGTACTGAGTGATATTCCAGCAGAGGAGAAAGTTATAATAGGAGTTGATTTCAATGCACATGTGGGCCAAACCAAGACAGGATATGAAACAATACATGGGGGATTAGGCTTTGAAACTAGATATGAAGCTAGAGATGACATGCTTGAATTAGCAACAGCACTGGATATGGCGATTGTTAACACATTATTTAAAAAGAGAGAAACTCAACTTATTACCTACAAAAGTGGACAACATCAATCCCAAATAGACTACTTCATGATAAGGAAAGAAGACATACGTGAATGCAAAGGACTGCAAGGTAATAGTTAGTAAGACAGTAAGCCAACAACATAAGCTGCTTGTTCTGGACATCGAAGTAAAAAGCGAAACTAAACAAAAATATCGGAGAGGACCACAAAAAATCAAGTGGTGGCTGCTGAAAGATGAGATAGAAGGTATATTCAGGAGAAGAATAGTAGAAAAAATATTTTGGAACATGAAAGGAAGTCCTAATACAATTTGGAGAAAAATGGCCAGTAGTATTAGAGAGACTGCTATTGAAATACTTGGGAAAACGTCAGGAAAAAAGTTTGAGGATAAAGAGACTTGGTGGTGGTCAAACGAAGTACAAGGAAAAATAAAAGAAAAGAGAAAATTATATAAAAAGTGGCAAGAAACCAGATCCGACACATATCTTCAAAACTATATGGTGGCGAAAAAGGAAGCGAAAGTAGCAGTAGCAAAAGCCAAAGCAGAAGCGTATTCAAACCTATACGATCAACTTGATACCAGGGAAGGCGAAACGAAGATATATAACATAGCCAAACAGAGAGCAAAGAAAGCAAAAGATTTTAATCAGATTAGATGTATCCGAGATGAAAATAATAAAATACTAGTTCACGAAAGGGATGTCAAAAAGAGATGGAGAAAGTACTTTGACAGCTTATTAAATGAAGAATTTGACAGACAGCCTGTAGAGTCAACGGAGACAGTAGCAGCAATGGTCACCAAAATAACCAACGAGGAAGTGGCTCAAGCGCTTCAAAAAATAAAGAAAGGAAAAGCGGTAGGACCAGACGATATTCCTGGGCAAGTATGGAGAGCATTGGGAGAGACAGGAACAAGGTGGCTAGCAGGTCTATTTAATAGAATTATGGAAGTTGGACAAATGCCAGACGAATGGAGAAGCTGTATACAAAAACCTGTTAACAAAAACAAGGGAGATATACAACAATGTACAAACTACAGGGCTATAAAACTGCTTAGCCACACCATGAAAATATGGGAAAGAGTAATTGATAGACGGATACGTGAAGAGACCGAAATATCCGAGAATCAATTTGATTTTATGCAAGGTAGATCAACAACAGATGCAATTTTCATTATAAGGCAGTTGATGGAAAAATACAGGAGTAAAGAAACAAACGCTCATATGGTATTCATTGATCTTTAGAAAGCATATGATAGAGTTCCTCGAGAGATTCTGTGGTGGGCACTCAATAAGAAAGGAGTCCCTGGTGAATATGTAAAGATTGTGAGGGATATGTATGAGGGAGTAACGACTAGTGTTAGGACAGGTGTGGGAGAGACTGATAAATTTCATGTGAAAGTAGGATTGCACCAAGGCTCTGTGCTTAGTCCGTATTTATTCTCATTAGTTTTGGACCAGATAACAGCGAAACTACAGGGTAACATTCCATGGTGCTTAATGTATGCTGATGATGTCGTGTTAGTAGGAAATAGTGAAAGAGACTTGGAACAAAAACTGGAACAGTGGAGACAAGCTCTGGAGGAAAAAGGTTTACAACTTAGTAGGACAAAAACAGAGTATTTTGGTTACTGGTTACTTGGAGATTAAATGGTATCTTTGGATGGTGAAATGATTGTGAAAAGCAATAGTTTTAAGTACCTAGGATCGGTATTACAGAGTAATGGAGAAATAGATGGAGATGCATGCAGTAGAATTAGGGCTGGATGGATGAAGTGGAAAGAAGCGAGTGGTGTGTTGTGTGACAGAAAAATTCCAATGAAGCTGAAGGGAAAATTCTATAAAACAGACAACCATAAGACCGGCTATGATGTACGGAACTGAATGTTGGGCAGTGAGAAAGAAAGAGGAACAACGAATGCATGTGGCGGAAATGAGAATGCTTAGATGGATGAGTGGAGTGACAAAGAAGGATAAAATTAGAAATGAGTATATTAGGGGAAGTCTAGGTGTGGCACCAATTGATGCCAAAATGAGAGAGCATAGGTTAAGATGGTTTGGTCATGTTCAACATCGAGAACTTAATCACCCAATACGAAGAACAGCTGAAGTGCAGATTCCTGGAAGGAGTAGGAGAGGAAGACCAAAGAAGACCTGGGGGGAGACGATAAGGCAGGACATGTTGGTAAAGGGGATTAACATTGATATGACCCAAGATAGAATTGTGTGGAGAAATGCAATTAGGGAAGCCGACCCCGCATAGGGATAAGGCAAAGAGAATGATGACATAAATCGTCAATATATTTAAATAAAAATAATAATAATGAAGTTAAAACAGAAATAATCAATTGCAAAAATTTAAATAAATTGCAAATGCATAGTCTATCTAATAATTAATAAAAAAGGTTAAAAAATAAAAAGTTAGTATAATAATTCGAACGATCAGAAATGGAGTAGGTATTATTTTGAACAACGACTGGAAGGATAACCTTCTAAGGGCAATCAAAAGAAGTAATAGGATAATAGGTGTCCAACTGAATGCAGATGCCAACTTAAACATCGTATGTGCCAATAATTCGATAGAAAGATGACGCATGTCCTATACAAGAGCTATCTCTACCTGTTTAGTCGTTTTATGTATGTACTGAGGGTATGGGAGCTCCTTTGTTAATGCTCTTTGCTGGTGATATCGTATTAGCAGAAGAGAGAAAAAAATGTTGGAGGATTGAAGAAGGGCTACTGAAGAGGGAGGGCATAAAGTTAGCAGGTAAAAATGGTATATATGGGTTTAGGAAGAACATGAATAGTTGGGAACATCGAATTGCTTGGAAACAAACTAGGACAAACAGGAGAATTTATTTAAATATCTTAGCTTCTACACAACGGAAAATGGGACACTATATCGAGAAAAAGTCCAAAGGATACAGGCTGGTTGGTTTAACTGGAAGCGAATAAACGGGGTACTCTGTTATCTGAAAATTCGGGAATAGCTAAATGGAAAGATATACAAGAGTGTGGTGACGCCTGCATTAGTGTACGGTGCTAAGTTATGGCTAAAAAAGAAGATTCAGCAAAGGAAGATCGGGGTAGCTAAAATAAAAATATTACGGTAGATGTTGGGCAAGAGTGATTACCGTATACAAAAATATTCAAGAATAAAGACTGCAGCGGTTCGGTCACGTCAGACGTAGAAATAGAGACTATGTGGGATGAAGGATAGAGCTGTTATAGAAGTTTATGGAAAAAGAGGTAGATAAAAATCGAGGAGATGTAGGGACTGGGTAATAGAGGATTTGAGAGAGAAATAATTAAGTGAAAATACACTATAAACAGAAATGAGTGGCGAAGAAGTGTAAGGAACAACACCTGAAAAGAAAGAAGTGAATCTGAGGAGAAAAAGAAGAAGATTAGAGAATTAATTTACAACCGATTAATCATCTTTTGACTTAAATACATAATTACGATGATAAAGAAATCAGGTGATAAAGAAAATAGGTTTCAACTAAAGTACCCCACACAAACCTTATGGAAATTAGGTCCCAGTGGATTTAGTTCATACTATGGAAAAATACTCTTTGAAGTATTGTGATGAAAAGTTCTCATGGGCACATCTCGATCGTATGAAGGATTTTCAAGATATACAGGGTGTCCAGAAACTCTACCGACAAACGAAGACAGGAGATTTCTCAGATAATTTTAAGATAATTTAACCCAATTCACCTAGTCCGAAAATGCTTCCTAAGAGAGCTCTTTGAAGATGGCGTCATGTAATTAGTTTTTCTTAAATACCTCCAGAACGCTTCTATTTAGAAAAACGAAAATTGGTATGCATATTTACTTTTCAGAAATGAATCGACTTCATCCATTGGGAATTTCTAGTACCGGTCATAAGCGTCCGTTTTGGGTAGGGCAATGGTTATTTTATCGCCTAACTTTTTTGTATTTAATTTTTAAGCATTTTTGACTGTGAATTATTAAATTGTGCGGTGTTCTAGTATTAAAAGGTACTCTTACTTTAATTCGATAGGATATACCGTTTTCTAGAAAAATCGATTTGAAAATTTTTCGTTCTTTGAATTTCAAAAAAAAAAGATTAAAAAAAACTATTTAGAAAGATGAAAACTGGTACATTTATTTATATTACAGAGATTAATCGATTTCACTAATGGCGAATTTCTAGAAACGGTCATAGGCGTCCGTTTTGGGTAGGTCAACAGTTATTTTATAGCATAACTTTATTGTCCTTAATTTTTAAGTATTTTTGACACTAGATTATTCAATTATGAGATATTCGAGTACTAAAAGTTACTCTTACTTTAAGCTGGTAAAATACATTGGTTTTTTTAAATTTTTTTCATTTTTTTTTCAAATTTCCAAAACCAAAAACTTTCAAATCGATTTTTCTAGAAAATCGTGTGTCCTACCGACTTAAAGTAAGAGTACCTTTTAGTACTAGAATACCTCACAATTTAATAATCCAGTACCAAAAATGCTTAAAAGTTGAAGACAAAAAGTTATGCGATAAAATAACCGTTGCCCTACCCAAAACGGACGCCTATGACCCGTACTTGAAATTCACAATAGATGGAATCGATTCATTTCTGGAAAGTAAATATGTATACAAATTTTCGTTTTTCTAAATAGAAGCGTTCTGGAGGTATTTAAGAAAAACTAATTACATGGCGCCATCTTTAAAGAGCTCTAGCTCCCTTAGGAAGGATTTTCGGACTAGGTGAATTGGGTTAAATTGTCTTAAAATTATCTGAGGAAGCTCCTGTCTTCGTTTGTCGGTAGAGTTTCTGGACACCCTGTAGAGGCACAAACTCGGAAAATTATAAGATTTACCGGGTATTCCAATTCCTTGAGTTACTTGTTATCTGGCACATGTAGAAGTTTGGATCAAAGGAAAGTACTAGTAGTCTAGGATTTTTCCTGGCTATCCAATGGCGACCTTTACTTTGACCTTGACCTTCAACGGACGTCATCTTCTAGAGTTTCGAGGGTTTTCGAAATTCAATTGATATGCAGATTACTCATGGGTTTTTGGGATCGCTAAACACGAATATGCCATCAAAATTGACCTCCGGAGCACGTGGTGGCCAGGGCCATTGCAAGGTACGCCATCTTCTAGAGTTTTGATGGTTTCGGCATTTAATTGATGCAAATGCGTTACTGGAGGGTTTTTTGAGGTCGGTAAACACGAATATGCCACCAGAACCGACTCCCGGAGCACCTAGTTTCCAAGATCAATGAAAGGGGCTCCTGGAGTTTCGAGGGTCTTCGGTACTACATTAATGCAAACGGATTAGTTATAGGTTTTTGGGGTTGCTAAACACGAATATGTGATCAGTACAGACACAGGAGCACCTGGTGCCTAAGACAGGTTATCTTTCGGTACTAAATTGATGCAAATGGATTATTCTTAGATTTTTGGGATTGCTGAACATGCATACACTATCAGATCTGACCCACGAATTACATTGTGCCTACAGCATGTCATCTTCTAGAGTTTCGAGGGTTCTCGGCATTAAATTCGAGAGCTTTCGTTACTAAATTAATGTAAACTGATTACTCACAGGTTTTGAATACGCCATCACGTGAATACTCCATCAGATCCAACCCACGAAGCACCTGGTGCCTAAGATTATTCATCTTCTCGAGTTTCAAGAGTTTTTGGCATTAAATTGGCTTTTTGGAGTTGCTGAACACGAATACGCCATCAGAACAGATACCGGAGCACCTGGCGCCTAAGGCACGTCATTTTCTGGAGTTTCAAGAGTTTTCGGTACTAAATTGATGCAATTGGATTGGTACACACCGAGTACTCGGAGGTTTTCTGAGTTGCTGTTCAAAGAAAGCGTATCTACAAATTGGCGAAATTTTTTTTTGCTATTTGTAGACTTTGGTTAAAATAACTATGTAGTGCTATTCAATTGTTTAAATTATTCATCGTGGCCACTAGATACTCCAGAGTCTTTTAGCTAATTCATCAGCAACCCTCGTGTTCAGCAACCCCAAAAAAACAAGAATAATCCGCTTGCATCAATTTAGTACCGAAAACTCTCGAGACCCCAGAAGATGGTGTGCCTTAGGCATCAGGTACCCCGGTGTCTGTTCTGATGGCGTATTTGTGTTCAGTAGTCCTAAAAACCCATCAGTAATCCCCATTTGCATCAATTTAATGCCGAAACCTGTCTAAATTCCAGAAGATGACCTGCCTTAGGCACCAGGTGCTCCGTGGGCAGGATTAATTTAGTACCGAAAGCTCTCTCGAATCTCCAAAGGATGAGGTGCCTTAGGCACCAGGTACTCCGATGTCTGTTCTGACGGGATATTCGTGTTCAGCAACTCCAAAACGCTATGAGTAATCCGTTTGCATCAATGTAATACCGAAGACCCTTTAAACTCTAGAAGATGACGCCCCTTGCAGTGACGCTTGCTACCAGGTACACCGGGGTGAGTTCTGGTGGCATATTCGTGTTTAGCGACCTCAAAAGCCGTCCAGTAATGAATTTTAATCAATTTAATGCCAAAAACCATCGAAATTCTAGAAGATGACGTCCCTTGCAGTGGTCCTGGCCACCATGTGCTCCGGAGGTCAATTCGGATGGCATATTTGTGTTTAGCGATTCCAAAAACCCATGAGTAATCTGTTTATATCAATTTAATGCCGAAAACGCTCGAAACTCTAGAAGATGACGTCCGTTGAAGGTCAAGGTCAAAGTAAAGGTAGCCATTGGATAGCCAGCAAAAAATCCTAGACTACTAGTACTTTTCTTTAATCCAAACTTCCACATGTTGCCAGATAATCAGTAACTTAAGGAATTGGAATACCCGGTAAATCTTATAATTTTCCGAGTTTGTGCCTCTATATCTTGAAAATCCTTCATCCCATCGAGATGTGCCCATAAGAACTTTTCATCACAATGATTCAAAGAGTATTTTCCCAAAGTATGAACTAAATCCACTGGGGCCTAATTTGAATTTTGCGCGGAAGTTTTGTGAGGGGTACTTTTCTGATTTTATGAGACAAATATGTACCTACATACTTTCACTTTGTACTTTATAATACACTCACCGGCAAAATTAACCGCGCACCTTGTATTTCTTTCAATTTGTAGAAATTATAAATCTTGGTCCACATTTTATGAAAGATACGGTGAAAACCATCTTTAGGGAAAACAAAACAATAAGATTTTTGGAAAAAATGTCGTTTATCAATGGATGATCAGCAAAAATCCCAGTGTCTAAAAATCTAAAGATAATTCAAACAAACATAATTTTGAAAATCATAGTCTCATTTAAAAAACTTATGAATATTATTGGATGGGAGAAAAATAGGCATAGGCGCAGCAAACTGGCAACGGTTGGCAATGGATAGGACTGACTGGCGTAATAGACTTGGGTAGGTCTAGGCTCTTTCATAGGGCTGTAGCACCATTGATGATAATGATGATGATAAGTATTAATAATGGGTGTTGCCGTCTCTTGCCCTTAGGACTGCTTGGAGCAGGTTCGGCTGGTATCCATTCATGATATACTGGATAATGGATTGGGGGATATTGTTCCACTCCTCTAACGCAGCCGTCTTGGGCTTTTCGAAGGATGTAGGGGCCGAAATATGGTACGGGATGCTATCATACGATTTCGAGAGACAGGTTGATGCAGCCGTATGCCAGGTAAAGGCCTACATAGATGCGCTACAATTCTAGATGACCCCTTCATTGTCAGCAACATGTTGTGAAATCGCTTTTGCACTGCTCCTGTCTCCTGAAGCTCGTACGCGTCTTTTTGATGTGAGAAATGTTAGTGTGAGTGAACTTACTACACTCAAAAAAATTTTGTTCGTAATATTGTTTAACAGTGATTATTGAATAGTATTTCGTTGTAACAACAATTTAATTTTTTGTTTCAACGAACTTTTAGACATTGACGAATGTATTTGGTTATTGTCACAATGATTGAATAATAATTGTGAAAATAACTAGAGTACATTAATCAATAACACTCAATTTTTTCAGCCAATAACTTAGTTTCGTATATTTAATAAATAATGTTAATTCTGGCAGCAACTCACTTTCTTGATTTCTTAGATGACAAGCAATTACCTTGGTTTATCGTGACAACGTACCGATTTCATTAAAACAATGTACAAATGTTGTTAATATAGAGTAATATGATTATTGTATAGATGTAAACTGATGGTTGTGACAACGAATGCATTAATCAATCTACTACTGCGTTTAATAACCACGATCAATGCGTTCATGGTGACAATAAATGTAGTTGTTGAGACAATAAATGTTTTGCTTGACCATTTGAAATGTAACGGCTTTTCCTTATCGTGATACCCCTAGCTTCTCTGTGTTACCATTGTTTAAAAAAGAATTCTTTGTTAAACAATGCTGTTACCTCTGCCGAAGTGCCGAATAATAATTTCATTTCGTTTCCAAGTGTAGTCCGTAGTAGAAAGCAGTTTTCGTGTGTCTATTATCGTGAAATTTCGGTCAAATTCTCTTTAAATTTTTTTCGAATCCTGAGAAAACTAATTAGTATTTTTGAAAATTTAATCAGAGAATAAAATATTACAGTATTATAGAGGGTATGAAGTCCCTGAGAACTTCTATAATGATTATTTTAATAAGTCACAGGGGTGAAAAAGAGAAAATTTAGTATGATTTTTAATTTCAAATATACCATTCAAAAGAAACTTTTTGTTTATTCTAAGGGACTTTCAGCCCTCGGTAATAATGTAATATTTTATTCTGCGTTTAAATTTTTCAAAAATACTTATTAGTTTTCTCAGGATTCCAAAAAAAATGAATGCGTTTAAAAATAATTCGATCGAAATTTTGCACCTGCGCTCTGCGCTCTAAAAAAGGATTAAAGTGTTATACAATTTTGGAATCACTATTTCAAACGCTTTTAAATGAGCTGTTACGACATGATGTACATTCCCATTTAAAAAAATCAAAGTTATGCCTGTCACCTGAAGAGGTATCGTGTAAAGTTCGAAACATTGATGTTATAATATACTTTAATTATTTTAAAAATCGACCTGTCCGAGCGTTTTGCTTATGTGCTAAAAATAAATAAGTTAATAGGGGGTGAGGGGGAGTGTAACACTTATTCCAGCGCACTGTATAAGTGAAATCATAATATGATTTCTCGTATTATGAGAAATCACACAGTGTAAAGTCCATTAGGTTTAAGACAAAAAAGGGGGATTTAAAAAATTATTATTAATTTTTTAGTAAAAGGGCTATACGGGTTCTAGCTATTTGGTGGAGGCGCTCCATGTTATTTCTTATGGGAAAACGAATAAAATCGCTAAGGTTCATTCTGGTCATTTTTGACTCTTTTTGTGTTGGAGGCGCGACGGCTCGTAGGATCGTGAAGTGTGAGGGGTCGTTGAAAAGTATAGGGGGTAACGAATACGTTAACACAAAAAACAAACGCAAAGATATTATCAAAAGGGCATTACTACATATCTCCGTTATTATTGGTCTGATTTTAATGATTAAAACGGTAAATGAAAGAGGAGGGTATACCGAATACGTTAGGACAAAAAACAACCACACATAGACATTGCCAAAACGGCATTACAGCATATCTTCTTTGCTAATGATCCGATTTTGACGTATGGGGTGTCAAATGAAAGCGGTGGCGACACAGAAGCCAACTGTCAATTCTTCTTCTGTCAACGTTCAACATTAACTGTCAATTCTTCTTCTTCTTTTCCGTATAGTGCCTAACAGAAAGTGACGTACGTATAGTGCCAAATGAAAGCGGTGGCGACAAAGAAGCCAACTGTCAATTCTTCTTCTTCTTTCCGTTTATCGCAAATTATATACAGGGTGTAGTCAGAAAGTCAAATAAATTCTTCTTCTTTTCAACTGTCACAGTGATTCTTTAAGTTGTTTGTTAAATCGGTTTTCATAGTTCTTTCTGATCTGCCAAAATATTACCTGTCACTTCAGACATGGATGCATTGTCAAAGGAACATTAGGTAGGTATGTAACGACTAAACGACTTAAAGTACAGAGACACACGACTCATCGCTGATAACGTACACGACATAATATAATCATTCTTATGAGATGTCCAAACCATCCCAATCTCATGAATTTGATCAAATACAATGCAACGGTGTTGCAACAAAACAAACATTCAAATTCGTTTACAGACACACACGCGCGCGCGCGCACACACACACTTCTCCATCTGACAAGTAGATCAAATCACCTTCTCATATTTCTTGAAGGCTACAACCTGTTCATGACGATCGAACGCCATCAGGTACATCTAAAAAACCAACCAACAAAACAAACACATTATATTCTTTAACTATGTCCAACCCATCCAGCACCTACCTGTCATCGTAGAAAAAAAAGACACTCCTTCAGTCTGCACTATTATTCTGAATATTCATATCATTTTTATGAAAATTACTAAATAAATATTTTCGCATTTCGCAGCCGTCAATTCTTCTTCATTATGTCGAGCCATCGTCATTTCATCTTTTCGTTTGTCACGTCAACTTCCTCTTTGCGATCTGTCAATTCTTCTGTTCCGCAGCAACCAATTCTTCTTCATTGTATTGCGCCATCGTCTTCTTTTTGATCGGTCAACGTCAAATCTTCTTTTCTCAAAGAAAATTAAATATTTAGCATTGCAAAAACGTCAAATCTTCTCCTGTGCCACTGCCGTCAAGTATTGGTCTGTCAACTCAAAAGGAAGTGCTGCATACAATAGGCAAGGAAATTTTCAATATAGTGAGAGTTAGAAAAACTTCATACCTAGGCCACATACTGAGACAATATGCTCAAAAGATTACGAAATAACAGTATACCAAACACTGCTGTTACACTCTACTGTGATTGCCAAAAAGCTGTTAGATCGTATCTTCACTGTTTTCGGTTCGATTTTGACGTATGAGGCGTCAAATACACAAACCCACCGTCCACTGCTCGACACGTGGCTACCCATTATTGTTCTGTAAAATAAACTAGTCAAATTTCCCCTTTTCTACAAAGATCTTTAATTATTTCGTCTATAAGTAATTTTTGATCAACCCCCGTAAATACAATTACTAATTTTTTCATACAGTACAATAATTCACACGAAAATTCAAATCTGGATTTCTAAAATCTTTTATTTTTTAATGTTTATTTCACTAGTAATTTTTGATCAACCTCGTATATATAAGTAGTAATATTTTTCATACATTTCAATTAAAATAGGTGAAATGTAATACCAACATAAATGTATGGTGATGACAAAAGAATAGTGGACATAGAAAAGTGGTGAAGGCATAAAAATTGTGGATATTTATCATAATTTAAGAAAAGCAAATCGACGACAGCATATTTTAGGAGACGTTTCTACTGGAAACATGAAAAAATAGTGTTGATGGTGTACCAAAGATACTACGTAAAAAAGCATCATATCACTCATATTAAAAAAAAAAAAAATTAAGCTTTTCAACCAAAAAAAAAATGCTCAAAAACTTACCGTAATTATACACAATTAACTACACTAACAAAAATCTCCGACAGTTCGAAACAATGAAAAATGGAAACATTTCTTTTTCGTTAAAGCGTAAAACACACGAATGTCCACAATGAAATCCTACGAAAAAATACATTAGGACTACGGCCCTAATAGTTACTGCCTTCAAGGCCGTTTTTTTTAAATAATTATTTATTTAAAATATCAGAAATGCGAGAGATTAAATTTTATACCTTTCGTTTCTAACGATTACAATGTTATCAGATTGAAATAATAATTAATAAAAATTAATTACATTGAAAAAAATAAATAATATTCACAATTCTGCAGTTTTCGAATCAGATCGGTTATAGTCCAAATGCTGACTCAGTGGATTGATGTTATTGTCGCAGGGGGGTCAAATCAGGTCGGTTATAGTCCAAATGCAGACTCATCGGATTGAGGCTATTGTCGCATGGAGTGCAATGACTTTAAATCGCACGTTTGTTTGATTAATTGTTTAATAGTTGTTTAATTAAAAAGAACACGCGTTTGTAACAGGAGCAACGGTACCCGTAGTAAAAGGCGTACCATCAAACTTGCAAAAACATCAACAATAACGGGAAAAAACTACAAAAAATATGACATTTTGTTTGTTTAAAAATTCTGTTTTTTTGTGTTCTCCTCTAACATAGATGTAGTCGGAGATGTAGAAATGATAAACATGTATACTTTTAGAAAAAAATACAGGACACAAATGGAAACTGCTAGAAAAGAAAAGTCATTTAAATTTAAGAGTAAATTATACTTAAAAACAAAAAGCTGAACTCTCAAAGATGTGCCACTAGACTAAATGAGTCCTTACGAATTGGCTAAATTTATCTACCAATACAGTTATCCGCACTAATTGATTATTTTACACATGCGGCATTCACGGATGTTAAAAATATTGGTCAAAGTTAAAAATATTGTTATCTAGACTTGCAACTAACGAATCTAATACAAAAATTTCGAACTTCTACTTACAAAATACGCTAAATACGCTTACCTAGATAAGGATAGGTAGGCAGTCTCCATCACTGAGACGCTAACAGAAGGGCGTAAAGATGTACAGAGACACACTAAGCCAACCAAACACCATCACTGATGCGGTAACAGAACACCAGAGAGGTATGCACAGACACGCTAAGCCAAGCAGACACCACAATTGACACGCTAGCAGAACGCCAGAGAGGTATGCACAGACACGCTAAGCCAAGCAGACACCACAATAATTGACACGCTAGCAGAACGCCAAAGAGGTCAAACTTGGAAAAAAATACAAATTAAATGGGGTCAATTCTCTGTTACACATTATACAGCCTAGCTTGGACTGGACTATTCTAAATAAAATTTCAAGGATAATCCCATTCAAAATTGTTTTTGTGTTAGGAAATAAAATACCAAGATGTTACTTAATATTTATTAAAGAAATTATACTATTTCCAGTAATTTTAAGATAGTCTTTCTTTGCTGTTCTGCCGTTTTATTTATACCTAAATTAATTAGTTCAGTAACAATTTTACGTTTCTGAAGCATTTTTTCTGTGTATGATTTTCGTATCGCCATCTCACTTTCAGTTTTGTAAAATTGTCTTCTCTTTTCATTGGCTTCATCTCTTCTTCTAATACCTTCATCACCTCTTTTACACTTGCACTTTGATTTTACGTGTAATTCATGCATTGAAGCATATTTTTCTAAATTGCTAACGCCTCTGCTCGCTAGGGTAGGAATTTCATTGCGTATACTTGAACATAATTTTCCTCTCAAATGTAACCATTCTGATTTAAATATCCTTCTCTCGTAATGAGAGTTAGGTTTACCTAAAAGTCCATCTCCAGCTCGACGAAGAGGTTTTTGACCATCAGTACAGGTAATGTTTCTTAACACACCAACATAATGATCTAAACAAATAATTTTTCTAAATGTAGCTTTGGATGTAATCTTTTCCCTGCATGTTGTATTTTCTTCTTGTAAGCCAACATTGTAGATCCATTTGCAAAGTGAATTAATGATTGGAGATGTTCGTGTGCAGTACTTCTGTCGTCTGCTACTAAATGACAACGGCAAATGGAATATCAATTTTACATTAGGAGCACTTGCTAGAAGAGAAAAATCACTCTCATTTAAGAGTGAATGATACCATTCTCTCGGTAACTCTTCGTAGTCTTTTGCCATATCCGTTGGCAAAAGAGCATTAATGTCGTTGACACTCAACAGAGCCAGATAGTCACTTTTTGACAAAATATACATATTTTAACTTTATACTTAATAAAAAAACTGAACTCTCAAAGCTGTCTAACTAGACTAAAAGAGTCCTTACGAAGTCGTTAAGTTTATGTGCCAGTACAGCTTCCCCCCAGCCTAAGTGTTTATTTCACGAATGCGCCGTTAATACGTTCAAAGTTGAGTGTCACGTGAATGACGTGACATTCGACACATGACGTGACATTTGACGTGAAAGGCGTGGCATTCACGTGACATTTGTCATGTCACGTGAATGACGTGACATTTGACATGTCACGTGAAAGGCGTGGCATTCTACACATGACGTGACATTTGACGTGAAACGACGCAGAACGTGGAGAGCATCATATAGGTAAAAAATGGGGGTTACTATACTTTCGACTACCGTGTTTCAACTACCATTCCAAGGTCACAAGCTAATGCTTAGCGCATGCGTAGCTGTGTGTAGTAGAGCGTAGCAGAGCGCTGCAGCGGTTAGCAGAGGCTAGCACAAATGTGACATTCGACGTAGGACGATACATTTACTTGACGTCCGACGTGCTATCCTCTGCTAACCGCTGCAGCGCTCTGCTACGCTCTACTACACACAGCTACGCATGCGCTAAGCATTAGCTTGTGACCTTGGAATGGTAGTTGAAACACGGTAGTCGAAAGTATAGTAACCCCCTTTTTTTACCTATATGAAACAACAAAGGCTTATAGTTTTTAGCAAAACTCAGAAACTGTGATATATGCGAACCCCTTAGAGAAGAGAGAGAGAGAGAGAGATAGATAGATATGATGACGGATGACCGTTGACGTTTAATGGCAAGAAGAGTTGACAGACGAAAAGAAGAATTGATAAACGAAAAGAAGAAGCATATAACACTGATCCTACAGCATTGCTATATATTCTATGGGTGTTCTACATAGACAACATGTGGTAAATGAGAACATTCTCGACAAAATGTCGCGTGTCGACATGGCAGAGTAACCGTGTTAATTTCCTTAAGTAAACAGATTTTACAAATAAGACGCTGATCTATCATCTTGTTTGCAACTGTTGCATGTACTACGCTTGCGTCTGCTACATCATTTGTTTCTTGTTCCTCGTTTATGTATACATCAACTATTACACAGTATTTACTGCTTATCGTTCGATAAAGAGGCCCTGTGTATATAATGCCGTTCTCGGCAGATCTGATATCGTTTTGAACACGCAGAGGAGTACGTTCGCCTGGTTTGTTCATAAAAGTGGCTATTCTAACACTATTTAAAGAAATATCCTTATTCGTTAAAAAGTATAATTCCTCATCTTCATAAAAATAACCAAACTCAGCGTGTTGTTCAACTGAGGTACACCGATACGGAAAAGTGTCTAACCGTGTTTGGACATCCCGTATTCTTTGAGCTTGTTTATATGCAGCAAGAAAACAACAATCGTCTTTATGTTTATCTAAAGGTATGTCACCCACCAGCCAATTATTAACAACTACACCGCACGCAGCGCACAAGACTTTATCGTTTACCCCCGTATAAGAATAGCCACATACAGCTAGTACTATTGGTTTTATAGGGTGGGTTGGTATCCACTCATCAAAAGACTTCAAACGCTCGATGAGTACTGGATATAACAGATGTGTTGTGACCATTTTTCTAAAAATAACGAAAAACACTAGGTAATACAATAAGGCTGTAGCGTTAATACAACAGTATATGTATATGTTACATTGTTGTTAAGAATTACCTTTTTGATGTAACCACGCATGACAGCACACAAGACTTTTATTGCATATGAAGGATACAGAATACGATAGTACGATACACATCTTTTCAAATTTTTTTGATTACTCAACCACTATCATACTCCGTCATTACTAACGGCAGTACCTGCGACGTACAGACGTACAGACATTCAGATGCCATCAGAGACATGCTAACAGAAGACACAGACGTACAGATGGTACCTGAGAGGGTTCA